>NW_012295165.1:0-5319 GCF_000151885.1 Dipodomys ordii
CTTCTCCTTCTTCTGTTTCTTCATCTTCTGCTTCTCCCGCTTCTGCTTCTTCTGCTTCTCCTGCTTCTCGTTCTGCTTCTCTTCATCGGCTTCTCTTTCTACTTCTGCTTCTTCGGATTCTGCTTCTTCTACTTCTTCTCTCCTTCTGCTTCTGCTTCTTCTGCTTCTCCTGCTTCTCCTTCTGCATCTCCTTCTGCTTGTGATTAACATCTGCTTCTTTATCTGCTTCTGCTTCTCCTTCTCCTTCTTCTGCTTCTCCGTCTGATTCTGCTTCTTCTGCCTTTCCTGATTCTCCTTCTGCTTCTCCTTCTTCTTCTCCTTCTGTTTCTCCTTCTCCTTCTCGATCATCTGCTATTCCTTCTGCTTCTCTTTCTGCTTCTGCATCTTCAGCTTCTTCTGCTACTGCTTCTGCTTCTTCTGTTTCTTCTGCTTCTCCTTCTGCTTTTGCTTCTCTTTTTGCTTCTCTTTCTGCTAAAGCTTCTCCTTCTGGTTCTCCTTCTTCTTCTCCAGATTCTGCTTCTTCTGCTTCTCCTTCCGCTTCAAGTTCTGCTTCTGCTTCTTCGGCTTCTTCTGCTTCTATTTCTGCTTCTCCTTCTGTTTCTGCTTCTCTTTCTGCTTCTGTTTCTTCTCCTTCTTCTATTTCTTCTGCTTATGCTTCTCCTGCTTCTCCTGCTTCTCCTTCTGTTTCTCTTTATTCTTATCCTTCTGCTTCTCCTTCTCCTTCTTCTGCTTCTCCTTCTGCTTCTGCTTCTCCTTCTGCATCTTCTTCTGTTTCAATTTCTCCTTCTTCTGCTTTTCATTCTTCTTCTGCTTCTCCTGCTTCTGCTTCTTCTGCTTCTCCTGCTTCTCCTTCTCCTTCTCCTTCTCTTTCTGCTTCTGCTTATCCGTCTGTTTCTCCTACTCCATATCCTTCTCTTTCTCCTTCTCCTTCTTCTTCTTCTGCTTTTCCTGCTTGTTCTTCTTCTGCTTCTTCTTCTTTTTCTGCTTTTTCAGTTTCTTCTGCTTCAGCTTCTACTTCTTCTGCTTCTCCTTCTGCTTCTGTTTCTCCTTCTGCTTCTGCTCTTCTCCTTCTTCTGTTTCTTCTGCTTCTGCTTCTCCTGCTTCTCATTCTTCTGCTTCTCCTACTTCTCCTTCTGCTTCTCCGTCTCATTCTCCTTCTCCTTCAATTTCTCCTTCTTGTGCTTCTCATTCTGCTTCTGCTTCTGCTTCTCCTGCTTCTGCTTCTGTTTCTCCTTCTGCTTCTCCTTCTGCTTCTGCTCCTCCTTCTGCTTCTGCTCCTTCTATTTCTTCTGTTTCTTCTTCTTCTGCTTCTCCCGCTCTGCTTCTTCTGCTTCTCCTCCTTCTCATTCTGCTTCTCTTCGTCGGCTTCTCTTTCTACTTCTCCTTCTGCTTCTTCTGATTCTGCTTCTTCTCCTTCTTCTTCTCCTTCTGCTTCTGCTTCTTCTGCTTCTCCTGCTACTCCTTCTGCTTGTGCTTTTCCTTCTGCTTCTTCTTCTGCTTCTGCTTCTCCTTTTTCTGCTTCTCTGTCTGTTTCTGCTTCTTCTGTTTTTCCTGCTTCTCCTTCTGCTTCTCATTCTTCTTCTCCTTCTGTTTCTCCTTGTCGTTATTCTGCTATTCCTTCTGCTTCTCTATCTGCTTCTGCATCTTCAGCTTCTTCTGCTACTGCTTCTCTTTCTGCTTCTTCTGTTTCTTCTGCTTCTCTTTCTGCTTCTCCTTCTGCTTTTGCTTCTCTTTCTGCTTCTGCTTCTCCTTCTGGTTCTCCTTCTTCTCCAGATTCTGCTTCTTCTGCTTCTCCTGCTTCTCCTTCTGCTTCAGGTTCTGCTTCTGCTTCTTCAGCTTCTATTTCTGCTTCTCCTTCTGTTTCTGCTTCTCTTTCTGCTTCTGCTTTTTATCCTTCTTCTATTTCTTTTGATTCTGCTTCTCCTGCTTCTGTTGTTCTGCTTCTCCTTCTGTTTCTCTTTATGCTTCTCCTTCTGCTTCTCCTTCTGCTTCTCCTTCTTCTGTTTCTACTTCTGCATCTGCTTCTGCTTCTGCTTCTGCTTCTCCTTCTGCATCTTCTTCTGTTTCAATTTCTCCTTCTTCTGCTTTTCATTCTGCTTCTGCTTCTCCTGCTTCTGCTTCTTCGGCTTCTCCTGCTTCTCCTTCTCCTTCTCTTTCTGCTTCTGCTTATCCTTCTGTTTCTCCTACTCCTAATTCTTCTCTTTCTCCTTCTCCTTCTTCTTCTTCTGCTTCTCCTGCTGCTTCTTTTTCTGCTTCTTCTGCTTTTTCTGTTTCTTCTTCTTCTGCTTCAGCTTCTGTTTCTTCTGCTTCTCCTTCTGCTTCTCCTTCTGCTTCTGCTCTTCTCCTTCTGTTTCTTCTGTTTCTGCTTCTCCTGCTTCTTCTTCTTCTGCTTCTCCTACTTCTCCTTCTGCTTCTCCGTCTCATTCAATTTCTCCTTCTCCTTCAATTTCTTCTTGTGCTTTTCATTCTGCTTCTGCTTCTCCTGCTTCTGCTTCTTCTGTTTCTCCTTCTGCTTCTCCTTCTGCTTCTCTTTCTGCTTCTTATTCTGCTTCTGCTCCTCCTACTCCTAATCCTTCTCTCTCTCCTTCTTCTTCTGCTTCTCGTTCTGCTTCTGCTTCTTCTGCTTGTTCGGTTTCTTCTGCTTCTGCTTTTCCAGCTTCTGCTGCTTCTGCTTCTCCTTCTGCTTCAGGTTCTCCTTCTGATTCTTCGGCTTCTTCTGTTTCTTCTGCTTCTGCTTCTTCTGCTACTGCTTCTTCTGCTTCTTCTGCTTCTCTTTCTGCTTCTCCTTCTGCTTCTGCTTCTCCTTCTGCTCCTTCTCCTTCTTCTGTTTCTTCTTCTTCTTCTGCTCCTCCTGCTTCTGCTTCTTCTGCTTCTCCTGCTTGTCCTTCTCCTTCTGCTTCTCCTTCTCCTTCTTCTGCTTCTCTTTCTGCTTCTGCTTCTTCTGATTCTCCAACTTCTCCTTCTTCTTCTCCTTCTATTTCTGCTTCTCTTTCTGCTTCTGCATCTCCTTCTGCTTCACCTTCTGCTGCTCCTTCTCCTTCTTCTGTTTCTCCCTCTGCTTCTGCTTCTTATGCTTCTTCTGTTTCTTCTGGTTCTGCTTCTCCTGCTTTTGCTTCTTATTCTTCTACTGCTTCTTCTTCTGCTTCGACTTCTCTTTCTGCTTCTGCTTCTTCTGCTTGTTTTTCTGCTTCTGCTGCTTTTTCTACTTCTCCTTCTGCTTCTCTTTTTGCTTCTCCTTCTGCTACTGCTTCTTCTGTTTCTCGTGCCTGAATTTCTGGTTCTACTTCTTCTGCTGCTTCTCCTTCTGCTTCTGCTTCTCCTTCTGCTTCTGTTTCTGCTTCTTCTCTTTCGGCTTCTCCTGCTTCTGCTTCTTGTCCTCCTCCTGCTTCTCTTTCTGCTTCTCATTCTGCTTCTGCTTCTCCTTCTGCTTCTGCTTCTCCTCCTTCTCCTTCTCCTACTTCTGCTTCTCCTTCATCTTCTGCTTCTTCTGCTTCTCCTGCTTCTCCTTCTGCATCTCCTTCTGCTTGTGCTTGTCCTTATGCTTCTTCTTCTGCCTCTGTTTCTCCTTCTCCTTCTTTTGCTTCACCTTTTGCTTCTGCTTCTTCTGCTTTTCCTGCTTCTCCTTCTGCTTCTGCTTCTTCTGCTTCTCCTTCTGCATCTTCTTCTGCTTCTGCTTCTCCTTCTCCTTCTTCTGCTTCTCCTTCTGATTCTCCTTCTGCTTCTTCTTCTTCTGCTTTACCTGCTTCTCTTTCTGCTTCTCCTTCTGCTTCTCCTGTTTCTCCTTCTCCTTCTTGTTCTTCTGCTTTTCCTACTGCTTCTGCTACAACTGCTACTGCTTCTACTTCTTCTGTTTCTTCTGCTTCTCCTTCTGCTTTTGATTCTCTTTCTGCTTCTGCTTCTCCTTCTGCTTCTCATTCTGCTTTTCCAGATTCTGATTCTTCTGCTTCTCCTGCTTCTCCTTCTGCTTCAGGTTCTGCTTCTGCTTCTTCGGATTCTTATGCTTCTGCTTCTCCTGCTTCTGCTTCTTCTGCTTCCCCTCCTTCTCTTTCTGCTTCTCCTTCTGCTTCTGCTTCTTGTCCTTCTCCTGTTTCTTCTGCTTGTTCTTCTCCTGTTTCTGCATTTCCTGCTTCTCCTTCTGCTGCTCTTTCTGTTTCTCCTGCCGCTTTTCCTTCTACTGCTCCTTCTTCGGCTTCTCTTTCTGCTTCTACTCCTGTTTCTCCTTTTCCTTCTCATTCTAGTACTTCTGCTTTTCCTTCTGCTTCTCCTTCTGCTTCTGAATCTTCTGCTTCTTCTACTACTGCCTCTGCTTCTTCTGTTTCTTCTGCTTCTCCTTCTGCTTTTGCTTCTCTTTCTGCTTCTGCTTCTCCTTCTGCTACTCCAGATTCTGCTTCTTCTGCTTCTCCTGCTTCTCCTTCTTCTTCAGGTTCTGCTTTTGCTTTTTCGGCTTCTTCTGCTTCTGCTTCTCCTGCTGCTGCTTCTTCTGCTTCTCCTGCTTCTCTTTCTGCTTTTCCTTCTGTTTCTGCTTCTCCTTCTGCTTCTGCTTCTTCGGCTTCTCCTGTTTCTTCTGCTTCTTCTTCTCCTGCTTCTTCAGCTTCTCCTGCTTCTCTTTCTGCTTCTCCTTCTGCTTCTGCTTTTCCTTCTGCTTCTGCTTCTGCTCTTCTCCTTCTTCTGTTTCTTTTGCTTCTCTTTCTTCATCTTCTGTTTCTTCTGATTCTACTTCTGCTTCTCCTTCTTCTACTTCTCTTTCTGTTTCTACTTCTGCTTCTTCTGATTCTCCTGCTTCTCCTTTTGTTCTCCTTCTGTTTCTGCTTCTCTTTCTGCTTCTGCTTCTCCTTCTGCTGCTCCTTCTCCTTCTCCTTCTTCTGCTTCTCCCACTACTTCTGCTTCTGCTTCTTTTGCTTATTCTATTTCTTCTGCTTCTCCTGCATCTACTGCTTCTCCTTCTGCTTCTCCAGATTCTGCTTCTTCCGCTTCTACTGCTTCTTCTTCTGCTTCAGGTTCTGCTTCTGCTTCTTCGGCTTCTTCTGCTTCTGCTTCTCCTGCTGCTGCTTCTTCTGCTTCTCCTGCTTCTCTTTCTGCTTTTCCTTCTGTTTCTGCTTCTCCTTCTGCTTCTGCTTCTTCTCCTTCTTCTGTTTTTTCTGTTTCTGCTTCTCCTGCTTCTCGTTCTGCTTCTTTTTCTGCTTCTCCTTCTCCTTCTTCTGCTTCTCCTTCTGCTTCTGCTTCTGCTTCTGCTTCTTCTGCTTCTGCTTCAATTTCTCCTTCTGATTCTCATTCTGCTTATGCGTCTTCTGTTTCTTCTGCTTCTCCAGCTACTCCTAC
>NW_012295166.1:0-5318 GCF_000151885.1 Dipodomys ordii
GTCCCCCGCTTTGTCCCCCGCTGTGTTCCGCTGTGTCACGCTGTGTCCTCGCTGTGTCCCCCGCTGTGTCCCGCTGTGTCCCCGCTATGTCCCCAGCTGTGACCCGCTGTGTCCCGCTGTGTACCCCGCTGTGTCCCGCTATGTTCCCGCAGTGTCCCGCTGTGTCCCGCTGTGTCCCGCTGTGTCCCGCTGTGTCCTCGCTGTGTCCCCCTCTGTGTTCCGTTGTGTCCCCAGCTGTGTACCTCACTGTGGCCCAATGTGTCCTCGCTGTGTCATGCTCTGTCCTGCTCTGTCCCCGCTGTGTCCCGCTGTGTCCCGCTGTGTCCCCACTGTGTGCCCGCTGTGTTCCTCTGTGTACCCCGCTGTGTCCAGCTGTGTCCCCGCTGTGTCCCGCTGTGTCCCCTCTCTGTCCCCCACTGTGTCCCCCGCTGTGTCCCGCTGTGTCCCGCTGTGTCCCGCTGTGTCACACTGTGTCCCGTGTTGTCCCACTTTGTCCCCCGCTGTGACCTCGTTGTGTTTCCCGCTGTGTCCCGCTGTGTACCACTCTGTGACCCCGCTGTGTCCCGCTCGGTATCCCGCTGTGTCCCTCTATGTTCCCGCAGTTTCCCCGCTGTGTCCCGCTGTGTCCTTGCTGTGTCCACTGCTGTGTCCCGTTGTGTCCCCAGCTGTGTTCCCCGTTGTGTCCCGCTTAGTCCCCCGCTGTGTCCCTGCTGTGTCCCTGGTGTGTCCCTGCTGTGTCCCGCTGTGTCCCGCTTTGTCCTCGCTGTGTCCCAAGCTGTGTTCCGCTGTGTCCCCCGCTGTGTCCCGCTGTGTCCCTGCTGTGTCCCACTGTGTCCCCCGCTGTGTCCCGCTGTGTCCCTGCTGTGACCCGCTCTGTCCCTGCTGTATTGACGCTGTGTCCCGGTGTGTCCCACTGTGTCCGCGCTGTGTTCCCGGCTGTGTCCTGCTGTGTACCCCTCTGTGTCCCCAGCTGTGTCCCGCAGTGTCCCCGGCTGTGACCCGCTGTGTTCCGCTGTGTCCCCCGCTGTGTCCCCACTGTGTGCCCCCGGTGTCCCGCTGTGTCCCCTCTCTGTCCCCAGCTGTCCCCCACTGTTTCCCCCTCTGTGTCCCACTGTGTCCCGCTGTGTCGCCCGTTTTGCCCCGCTGTGCCCCTGCAGTGTCCCCGCTGTGTCCCACTGTGTCACACTGTGTCCCGTGTTGTCCTGCTTTGGCCCCCGCTGTGACCTCGCTGTGTTTCTCTCTGTGTCCCGCTGTGTACCCTTCTGTGTCCTCCGCTGTGTCCCGCTGTGTACCCCGCTGTGTCCAGCTGTGTCCTCGCTGTGTCCCCCGCTGTCTCCTGCTTTGTCCCATGCTGTGTCCCGCTGTGACCCGCTGTGTCCTCGCTGTGTCCCCCGCTGTGTCCCGTTGTGTCCCGCTGTGTCCCCGCTGTGTCCCGCTGTGTCCCGCTGTCTCCCGCTGTGTCCTTGCTGTGTCCCACGCTGTGTCCCGCTGTGTCCACTGCTGTGTCCCGCTGTGTTCCCGCTGTGTCCCCCTGTGTCCCCCACTGTGTCCCGCTGTGTCCCGCTGTGTCCTTGCTGTGACCCTCACTGTGCCCGCTGTATCGACGCTTTGTCCCGCTCTGTCCCGCTGTGTCCGCGATGTGTTCCCCGCTGTGTCCCGCTGTGAACCCCTCTGTGTCCCCTGCTGTGTCCCGCTGTGTCCCCCGCTGTGACCTGCTGTGTCCCGCTGTGTCCCCCACTGTGTCCCTGCTGTCTCCCCGCTGTGTCACACTGTGTCCTGCTGTGTACTGCTGTGTCTCCCGCTGAGTTCCTCTGTGTCCCGCTGTGGCCCAATGTGTCCTCGCTGTGTCAGGCTCTGTCCTGCTCTGTCCCCGCTGTGTCCTGCTGTGTCCCGCTGTGTCCCCACTGTGTGCCCGCTGTGTCCCTCTGGGTACCCTGCTGTGTCCAGCGGTGTCCCCGCTGTGTCCCGCTGTGTCACCTCTCTGTCCTCTGCTGTCCTCCCTGTATCCCCCGCTGTGTCCCACTGTGTCCCGCTGTGTCCTGCTGTGTCACACTGTGTCCCGTGTTGTCCTGCTTTGTCCCCCGCTGTGACCTCGTTGTGTTTCCCGCTGTGTCCCGCTGTGTACCACTCTGTGACCCCGCTGTGTACCGCTCTGTACACCGCTGTGTCCCGCTATGTTCCCGCAGTGTACCCGCTGTGTCCCGCTGTGTCCTCTCTGTGTCCACTGCTGTGTCCCGTTGTGTCCCCAGCTGTGTACCCCGCTGTGTCCCGCTGTATCGACGCTGTGTCCCACTGGGTCCCGCTGTTTCCTTCCTGTGTTCCCTGCTGTGTCTCGCTCTGTCCCGCTGTGTCCCCGCTGTGTGCCCGCTGTGTCCCGCTGTGTACTCCGTTGTGTCCAGCTGTATCACCGCTGTGTCTCGCTTTGGCCCCTCTCTGTCTCCGCTGTCCCCCGCTGTGTCCACCGCTGTGTCCCGCTGTGTCACGCTGTGTCCCCCGCTTTGTCCCGCTGAGTCCCCTCTGTGTCGCCGCTTTGTCCCGCTGTGTCCTCACTGTGTCCCCCGCTGTCTGCCGCTTTGTCCCCGCTGTGTCCCAAGCTGTGACCCGCTGTGTCCCGCTGTGTCCCACTATGTTTCCGCAGTGTCCCCGCTGTGTACCGCTGTGTCCCGCTGTGTCCGGCTGTTCCCCCACTGTGTCCCGTTGTGTCCCCAGCTGTGTACCTCGCTGTGTCCCGCTCTGTCCCCGCTGTATCGACGCTGTGTCTCGCTGTGTCCCGCTGTGTCCTCGCTGTGTCCCACGCTGTGTTCTGCTGTGGCCTCGCTTTTTTCCCCGCTGTGTCCCCCTCTGTGTCCCCCGCTGTGTCCCGCTGTGTCCCCCGCTGTGTCCCTGCTGTGTCCCGCTGTGTCCCGCTGTGTACTGCTGTGTCCCCCGCTGAGTCCCGCTGTGTCCCCGCTGTGTCCCAATGTGTCCTCGATCTGTCCCCAGCTGTGTACCGATGTGTCCATCCTGTGATCCCCGCTGTGTCCTGCTGTGTCCCGCTCTATCCCCCGCTATGTCCTGCTGTGTCCCCCGCTGTTTCCCGCTCTATCCTTGCTGTGTCCCCCACTGTGTGCCGCTGTGTCCTCGCTGTGTCCCCCGCTGTGTCCCGCTGTGTCTTTTGTGTCACGCTGTTTTCCCGCTGTGTCCCTGCTGTGTCCCTCTGTGTACCCCGCTGTGTCCACTTTTGTCTCCGCTGTGTCTCGCTGTGTCCCACGCTCTGTCCCAAACTGTGTCCCGCCTTGTCCCGCGCTGTGTCCCGCTGTGTCCCCCGCTGTGTCCCGCTGTGTCACCCCCTGAGTCCCCGCTATGTCACCGCTGTGTCCCGCTGTTTCCTCGCTGTGTCCCCTGCTGTCACCCTCTCTGTCCCCTGCTGTGTCTCACGCTTTTTCCCCGCTGTGTCCCACTGTGTCCCGCTGTGTCCGGCTGTGCCCCCACTGTGTCCCGTTGAGTCCACAGCTGTGTACCACACTGTGTAACGCTGTGTCCCCGCTGTATCGACGCTGTGTCCCGCTGTGTCCTCGCTGTGTTCCCCGCTGTGTCCCGCTGTGTCCCCCGCTTTGTCCTCGCTGTGTCCCCCACTGTGACCTGCTGTGTCCTCGCTGTGTCCCCCACTGGGTCCCGGTGGGTCCTGCTGTGTCCTTGCTGTGTCCACCGCTGTGTCCCGTTGTGTCCCCAGCTGTGTCCCCCGCTGTGTCCCGATGTGTCTACTGCTGTGTCCATGCTATGTCTTGCTGTGTCGCGCTGTGTCCCCCGCTGTGTCCGCTGCTGTGTCCTGCTGTTTTCCCCGCTGTGTCACCAATGTGTCCCGCTGTGTCCTCGCTGTGTCCCGCTGTGTCTCGCTGTGCCCCCGCTCTGTCCCGTTGTGTCCACAGCTGGGTACCACGCTGTGTAACCCTGTGTCCCCGCTGTATCGACTCTGTGTCCTGCTGGGTCCCGTTGTGTCCTCGCTGTGTTCCCCGCTGTGTCCCTCTGTGTCCCCAGCTGTGTCCCCTGCTGTGTCCCGCTGTGTCCTTGCTGGGTCCCCCGCTGTGTCCCGCTGTGTCCCACGCTGTGTTTCGCTGTGTCCCGCTATGTCCAGCTCGGTCCCTGCTGTGTCCCGCTGTGTGCCCACTTTGTCCCGCTGTGTGCCCGCTGTGTCCCGCTGTGTACTCCGTTGTGTCCAGCTGTATCACCGCTGTGTCTCGCTTTCGCCCCTCTCTGTCTCCGCTGTCCCCTGCTGTGTGCCCCACTGTGTCCCGCTGTGTGCCGCTGTGTCCCCCACTTTGTCCCGCTGAGTCCCCTCTGTGTCACCGCTGTGTCCCGCTGTGTACCCCGCTGTGTCCCACTATGTTCCCGCAGTGTCCCCGCTGTGTACCGCTCTTTCCTGCTTTGTCCTCTCTGTGTCCCCTGCAGTGTCCCGTTGTGTCCCCAGCTGTAGACCCCGGTGTGTCCCGCTGTGTCCCCGCTGTAATGACGCTGGGTCCCGCTGGGTCCCGCTATGTCCTCCCTGTGTTCCCCGCTGTGTCCCGTTGTGTCCCCAGCTGTGTACCTCGCTGTGTCCCGCTGTGTCCCAGCAGTATCGACGCTGGGTCCCGCTGGGTCCCGCTGTGACCACCCTGTGTCCCACGCTGTGTCCCTTTGTGTCCGCCACTGTGTCCCGCTGTGTCTACTGCTTTGTCCCCGCTGTGTCCCGCTGTGTCCCGCTGTGTCCTCGTTGTGTCCCACGCTGTGTTCTGCTGTGGCCTCACTTTTTTCCCCACTGTGTCCCGCTGTGTACCCCTCTGTGTCCCCCCGCTGTGTCCCGCTGTGTCCCCAGCTGTGTCCCTGCTATGTCCCCGCTGTGTCCGGCTGTGTCCCACTGTGTACTGCTGTGTCCCCCGCTGAGTCCCGCTGTGTCCCAATGTGTCCTCGCACTGTCCCCCTCTGTGTACCGCTGTGTCCTTCCTCTGTCCCCCGCTGTGTCCCGCTGTGTCCCGCTCTGTCCTTTCTGTGTCCCCCACTGTGTGCAGCTGTGTCCTCGCTGTGTCCCCCGCTGTGTCTCGCTGTGTCCTTTTGTGTCACGCTGTTTCCCCGCTGTGTCCCTGCTGTGTCCCTCTGTGTACCCCGCTGTGTCCAGCTTTGTCCCCGCCGTGTCTCGCTGTGTCCCCCGCTGTGTCCCGCTGTGTCCCCCGCTGTGTCCCCGCTGTGTCCCCGCTGTGTCCCGCTGTGTCCCGCTGTGTCCTTGCTGTGACCCGCTCTGTCCCCACTGTATCGACGCTGTGTCCCGCTTTGTTCCGCTGTGTCCTCGCTCTGTTCCCCGCTGT
>NW_012295167.1:0-5316 GCF_000151885.1 Dipodomys ordii
TGCTTCTCCTTCAGCTGCTTCTTCTAACTTCTCCTACAGCTTCTCTTTTAGCTTCTCCTTCAGCTTCAGCTTCTGCGTCTTCTGTTTCTCCTGCCTGAATTTCTGGTTCTACTTCTTCTGCTGCTTCTCCATCTGCTTCTTCTTCTCCTTCTGCTAATGTTTCTGCTTCTTCTGCTTCTTCCCTTTCCTCTTCTCCTGCTACTGCTTCTTGTCCTTCTCCTGCTTCTCTTTCTTCTTCTCATTCTTCTTCTTCTCCTTCTGCTTCTCCTATTACTTCTGCTGCCCTTCCTTCTCCTTCTCCTTCTCCTACTTCTGCTTCTCCTTCTGCTTCTGCTTCTTCTACTTCTCCTGATTCTCCTTCTGCATCTTCTTCTGCTTCTGCTTCTCCTTCTGCTGCTTCTTCTGCTTCTGCTTCTCCTTCTTCTTCTGCTTCTTCTTCTGATTCTCCTTCTGCTTCTCCTTCTCCTTCTCGTTCTTCTGCTTTTCCTAATGCTTTTCCTTCTGCTTCTGCTCCAACGACTACTGCTTCTGCTTCTTTTGTTTCTTCTGCTTCTACTTCTGCTTTTGATTCTCTTTCTGCTTCTGCTTCTCCTTCTGCTTGTCATTCTACTTCTCCAGATTCTGCTTCTTCTACTTCTCCTGCTTCAGGTTCTGCTTCTGCTTCTTCGGATTCTTATGCTTCTGCTTCTTCTGCTTCCCCTCCTTCTCTTTCTGCTTCTCCTTCTGTTTCTGCTTCTCTTTCTGCTTCTCCTTCTGCTTCTCCTTCTGCTTCTGCTACTTCTCCTTCTTCTGTTTCTTCTTCTTCTGCTTCTCCTGCTTCTCGTTCTGCTTCTCTTCGTCTGCTTCTCTTTCTGCTTCTGCTTCTCCTTCTGCTTCTCCAGATTCTGCTTCTTCTCCTTCTCCTGCTTCTCCTTCTGCTTCAGGTTCTGCTTCTGTTTCTTCGGCTTCTTTTGCTTCTGCTTTTCCTCCTGCTGCTTTTTCTGCTTCTCCTGCTTCTCCTTATGCTTTTCCTTCTGCTTCTGGTTCTCCTTCTGCTTCTGCTTCTTGTCCTTCTCCTGTTACTTCTGCTTCTGCTTCTCCTGTTTCTGCTTCTCCTGCTTCTCCTTCTTCTGCTCTTTCTGCTTCTCCTGCTGCTTTTCCTTCTCCTGCTCCTTCTTCTGCTTCTCTTTCTGCTTCTCCTTCTGTTTCTCCTTCTCCTTCTCCTTCTCGTTCTTCTGCTTTTCCTTCTGCTTCTCCTTCTGCTTCTGCATCTTCTGCTGCTTCTGCTACTGCGTCTGCTTCTTCTGTGTCTTCTACTTCTCCTTCTGCATCTCCTTCTGCTTTTGTTTCTCTTTCTGCTTCTGCTTCTCCTTCTGCTTCTCCAGATTCTGCTTCTTCCCCGTCTCCTGCTTCTCCTTCTGCTTCAGGTTCTGCTTCTGCTTCTTCGGCTTCTTCTGCTTCTGCTTCTCCTGCTGCTGCTTCTGCTTCTCCTGCTTCTCCTTCTGCTTTTCCTTCTGTTTCTGCTTTTCCTTCTGCTTCTGCTTCTTCTCCTTCTTCTGTTTCTTCTGCTTCTGCTTCTCCTGCTGCTGCTTGTCTTGCTTCTCATTCTGCTTCTCTTTCTGCTTCTCCCTCTCCTTCTCCTTCTTCTTCTGCTTCTCCTTCTGCTTCAATTTCTCCTTCTGCTTCTCATTCTGCTTCTGCGTCTTCTGTTTTTTCTGCTTCTCCTGCTTCTGCTTCTTCTGCTTCTCCTGCTTCTCGTGCTGCTTCTCCTTCTGCTTCTCTTTCTGCTTCTGTTTATCCTTCTGCTTCTCCTACTCCTACTCCTTCTCTTTTGCCTTCTCCTTCTTCTTCTTCTGCTTCTCCTGCTGCTTCTGCTTCTGTTTATTCTACTATTTCTGTTTCTTCTGCTTCTGCTTCAGATTTGGCTTCTTCTGTTTCTCCTTCTGCTTCAGATTCTGCTTCTGCTTCTTCGGCTTCTTCTGTTTCGTCTGCTTCTGCTTCTCCTGCTTCTTCTGCTTCTCTTTCTGCTTCTCCTTCTGCTTCTGCTTTTCCTTCTGCTTCTGCTTCTGCTCTTCTCCTTCTTCTGTTTCTTTAGCTTCTGTTTCTTCTGCTGCTTCTTCTTCTGTTTCTTCTGATTCTACTTCTGCTTCTCCTTCTTCTCCTTCTCTTTCTGCTTCTCCTTCTACTTCTTCTGATTCTCCTGCTTCTCCTTCTTGTTCTCCTTCTGTTTCTGCTTCTCTTTCTGCTTCTGCTTCTCCTTCTGCTGCTCCTTCTCCTTCTGCTTCTCCCTCTGATTCTGCTTCTTATGCT
Organism: Dipodomys ordii; assembly: GCF_000151885.1. Classification (NCBI taxonomy): domain Eukaryota; kingdom Metazoa; phylum Chordata; class Mammalia; order Rodentia; family Heteromyidae; genus Dipodomys; species Dipodomys ordii. The sequence goes on from NW_012295167.1 coordinate 2,290, forward strand.
TATTCTTTTTCTTCTTCTTCTCCTTCTCCTCTCTCTCTCTCTCTCTCTCTCTCTCTCTCTCTCTCTCTCTCTCTCTCTCTCTCTTCTCTTCTCTCTTCTTCTTCTTCTTCTTCTTCTTCTTCTTCTTCTTCTTCTTCTTCTTCTTCTTCTCTTTCTGCTGCTTCTGCTTTTCCTGTTTCTTCTTCTTATACTGCTTCTCTTTCTGCTTCTCATTCTGCTTCTGCTTCTCCTTCAGCTTCTCCTATTGCTTCTGCGGCTCTTCCTTCTCCTTCTCCTACTTCTCCTTCTCCTTCTGCTTCTGCTTCTTCTGGTTCTCCTGCTTCTCCTTCTGCATCTTCTTGTGCTTCTGCTTCTCCTTCTGTTGCTTCTTCTGCTGCTTCTTCTCCTACTCTTTCTCCTTCTGCTTCTTCTGCTTCTCCTTCTGTTTCTCCTTCTCCTTCTCGTTCTTCTGCTTTTACTTTTGCTTCTCCTTCTACTTCTGCTGCAACTGCTACTGCTTCTGCTTCTTCTGTTTCTTCCGCTTCTCCTTCTCCTTTTGATTCTCTTTCTGCTTCTGCTTCTCCTTCAGCTTCTCATTCTGCTTCTCCAGATTCTGCTTCTTCTGCTTCTCCTGCTTCTCCTTCTGCTTCAGGTTCTGCTTCTGCTTCTTCGGATTCTTATGCTTCTGGTTCTCCTGCTTCTGCTTCTTCTGCTTAACCTCCTTCTCTTTCTGCTTCTCCTTCTGTTTCTGCTTCTCCTTCTGCTTCTGCTTCTTGTCCTTCTCCTGTTTCTTCTGCTTCTGCTTCTCCTGCTTCTGCTTCTTCTGCTTTTCTTGCTTCTCTTTCTGCTTCTCCTTCTGCTTTTGCTCCTCCTTCTGCTTCTGCTCCTTCTATTTCTTCTGTTTCTTCTTCTTCTGCTTCTCCCGCTCTGCTTCTTCTGCTTCTCCTGCTTCTCGTTCTGCTTCTCTTCGTCGGCTTCTCTTTCTACTTCTCCTTCTGCTTCTTCTGATTCTGCTTCTTCTCCTTCTTCTTCTCCTTCTGCTTCTGCTTCTTTTGCTTCTCCTGCTACTCCTTCTGCATCTCCTTCTGCTTGTGCTTTTCCTTCTGCTTCTTCTTCTGCTTCTGCTTCTCCTTCTTCTGCTTCTCCGTCTGTTTCTGCTTCTTCTGTTTTTCCTGCTTCTCCTTCTGCTTCTCATTCTTCTTCTCCTTCTGTTTCTCCTTGGCGTTATTCTGCTATTCCTTCTGCTTCTCTATCTGCTTCTGCATCTTCATCTTCTTCTGCTACTGCTTCTGCTTCTTCTGTTTTTCTGCTTCTCTTTCTGCTTCTCCTTCTGCTTTTGCTTCTCTTTCTGCTTCTGCTTCTCCTTCTGGTTCTCCTTCTTCTCCAGATTCTGCTTCTTCTGCTTCTCCTGCTTCGCCTTCTGCTTCAGGTTCTGCTTCTGCTTCTTCAGCTTCTTCTGCTTCTATTTCTGCTTCTCCTTCTGTTTCTGCTTCTTTTTCTGCTTCTGCTTCTTATCCTTCTTCTATTTCTTTTAATTCTGCTTCTCCTGCTTCTGCTTCTCCTTCTGTTTCTCTTTATGCTTCTCCTTCTGCTTCTCCTTCTTCTGCTTCTACTTCTGCTTCTGCTTCTGCTTCTCCTTCTGCTGCTCTTTCTGCTTCTCCTGCTGCTTTTCCTTCTCCTGCTCCTTCTTCTGCTTCTCTTTCTGCTTCTCATTCTGTTTCTCCTACTCCTTCTCCTTCTCGTTCTTCTGCTTTTCCTTCTGCTTCTCCTTCTGCTTCTGCATCTTCTGCTTCTTCTGCTACTGCCTCTGCTTATTCTGTTTCTTCTGCTTCCCCTTCTGCTTCTCCTTCTGCTTTTGCTTCTCTTTCTGCTTCTGCTTCTCCTTCTGCTTCTCCACATTCTGCTTCTCCTGCTTCTCCTTCTGCTTCAGGTTCTGCTTCTGCTTCTTCGGCTTCTTCTGCTTCTGCTTCTCCTGCTGCTGCTTCTTCTGCTTCTCCTGCTTCTCTTCCTGCTTTTCCTTCTGTTTCTGCTTCTCCTTCTGCTTCTTCTCCTTCCTATGTTTCTTCTGATTCTGTTTCTCCTGCTTCTGCTTCTCCTTCTGCTGCTTCTTCTGCTTCTGCTTCTCCTTCTTCTGCTTCTCCCTCTGATTCTGCTTCTTATGCTTATTCGTTTTCTTCTGCTTCTGCTTCTCCTGCTTCTGCTTCTCCTGCTTCTGCTTCTTCTGCTTCTTCTGCTTCTACTGCTTCTCCTCCTCCTTCTCCTTCTTCTTGTTCTTCTTCTTCTTCTTCTTCTTCTTCTTCTTCTTCTTCTTCTTCTTCTTCTTCTTCTTCTTCTTCTTCTTCTTCTTCTTCTTCTTCTTCTTCTTCTTCTTCTTCTCTTTCTGCTGCTTCTGCTTTTCCTGCGTCTTCTGTTTCTAGTGCTTCTCTTTCTGCTTCTCCTTCTGCTTCTGCTTCTTGTCCTTCTCCTGTTTCTTCTGCTTCTGCTTCTCCTGCTTCTGCTTCTTCTGCTTTTCCTGCTTCTCTTTCAAGCTTCTCCTTCTGCTTCTGCTCCTCCTTCTGCTTCTGCTCCTTCTATTTCTTCTTCTTCTGCTTCTCCCGCTCTGCTTCTTCTGCTTCTCCTGCTTCTCGTTCTGCTTCTCTTCGTCGGCTTCTCTTTCTACTTCTCCTTCTGCTTCTTCTGATTCTGCTTCTTCTCCTTCTTCTTCTCCTTCTGCTTCTGCTTCTTCTGCTTCTCCTGCTACTCCTTCTGCATCTCCTTCTGCATGTGCTTTTCCTTCTGCTTCAGCTTCTGCTTCTGCATCTCCTTCTTCTGCTTCTCTGTCTGTATCTGCTTCTTCTGTTTTTCCTGCTTCTCCTACTGCTTCTCATTCTTCTTCTCCTTCTGTTTCTCCTAGTCGTTATTCTGCTATTCCTTCTGCTTCTCTATCTGCTTCTGCATCTTCAGCTTCTTCTGCTACTGCTTCTGCTTCTGCTTCTTCTGTTTCTTCTACTTCTCTTTCTGCTTCTCCTTCTGCTTAAGCTTCTCTAAAAAAAAATCTGCTTCTCCTTC
>NW_012295168.1:0-1338 GCF_000151885.1 Dipodomys ordii
GTCCCTCGCTGTGTCCTGCTTTGTCCGGCTGTGTCCCACTGTGTCCGGCTGTGTCTGCCGCTGTGTCCCTGCTGTGTTGCCTCTGTGTCCTGCTGTGACCACCTTTGTCCCTCTATGTCCCCCCGCTGGGTCCCCGCTGTGTCCCGCTCTATCCCCCGCTTTATCCCCCTCTTTGTCCCCTCTGTGTCCCGCTGTGTCCCGCTATGTCCACCGCTGTTTCCAGTTGTGTCTCCAGCTGTGTACCAGGCTGTGTCCCGCTGTGTCACACTGTGTCCCTTGGTGTCCCGTTTTGTATCCCGCTGTGTCCCCGGTGAGTCCCAGCTGTGTCCATGCTGTGTCCCGCTGTGTCCTTACTGTGTCCCCAGCTGTGTCCCGCTGTGTCCCCCGCTGTGTCCCGCTGTGTCCTCCCTGTGTCCCCGCTGTGTCCCACTGTGTGCCTCTGTGTCTCGCTGTGTCCTCGCTGTGTCCCACGCTGTGTTCCGCTGTGTCCTCATTGTGTCCCCCGCTGTGTCCTGTTGTGACCCCAGCTCTGTACCCGGCTGTGTCCCGCTATGTCCCCGTTGCATCGACGCTGTGTCCCGCTGGGTCCCGTAGTGTCCTTGCTGTTTTCCCCGCTGTGTCCTGCTGTGTACCCCTCTGTGTCCCCCGCTGTGTCCCGCTTTGTCCCGCACTGTGTCCCGCTGTGTCCCCCCCTGTGTCCCAATGTGTCCTCGCTGTGTCCCCCGCTGTGTCCCGTAGTGTCCTTGCTGTTTTCCCCGCCGTGTCCTCCATTGTGTCCCTGCTATGTCCCCGCTGTGTCCCGCTGTGTACTGCTGTGTCCCCCGCTGAGTCCCGCTGTGTCCCCCCTGTGTCCCAATTTGTCCTCGCTGTGTCCCCCGCTGTGTCCCGCTGTGTCCCGCTGTGTCCCCCGCTTTGTCTCGCTGTGTCCCCGCAGTGTCCCCGCTGTGTTCCGTTGTGTTACACTGGGTCCCGTGGTGTCCTGCTTTGTCCCCCGCTGTGTCCCCCGCTGAGTCCCCACTGTGTCCTCGCTGTTTCCTCCGCTGTCTCCCGTTTTGTCCCATGCTGTGTCCCACTGTGTCCTCGCTGTGTTTCCTGGCTGTGTCCCGCTGTGTCCCCTCTTTGTCCCCTGCTGTGTCCCACTGTGTCCCGCTGTATACCCTGCTGTGTCCTGCTATGTTCCCGCAGTGTCCCCGCTGTGTCCCGTGTGTCTGCTTTGACCCCGCTGTGTCCCCGGTGAGTCTCCGCTGTGTCCGCTGTGTCCTCCCTTGTGTTTCCCACTTTGTCCGCTGTGTCCCCCGCTGTGTCCCGCTATATGTCTAATGCCTCTGTCCCTGCTGG
>NW_012295169.1:0-3977 GCF_000151885.1 Dipodomys ordii
TTCCCGCTGTGTTCCGTGATGTCTGCTCTGTCCCCGCTATGTCCCCGCTTGTCCCTCTGTGTCCGGCTGTGTCTCCGCTGTGTCCCCCGCTGTGTCCCGCTTTGTCCCCGCTGTGTCCCACTGTGTCCGGCTGTGTCTGCCACTGTGTCCCTGCTGTGTTGCCTCTGTGTCCCGCTGTGACCACCTTTGTCCCTCTATGTCCCCCCCTGAGTCCCCGCTGTTTCCCCGCTGGGTCCCGCTGTGTCCCCGCTGTGTCCCGCTCTATCCCCCACTTTATCCCCCTCTTTGACCCCGCTGTGTCCCGCTATGTCCCCCGCTTTTCCAGTTGTGTCTCCAGCTGTGTACCAGGCTGTGTCCCACTGTGTCACACTGTGTCCCTTGTTGTCCCGCTTTGTCCCCCGCTGTGTCCCCGCTGTGTCCCGCTGTGTCCTCGCTGTGTCCCCAGCTGTGTTCCGCTGTGTCCTCATTGTGTCCCCCGCTGTGTCCTGCTGTGACCCCAGCTCTGTACCCGGCTGTGTCCCGCTATGTCCCCGTTGCATCGACGCTGTGTCCCGCTGGGTCCCGTAGTGTCCTTGCTGTTTTCCCCGCTGTGTCCTGCTGTGTACGCCTCTGTGTCCCCTGCTGTGTCCTGCTTTGTCCCCCACTGTGTCCCGCTGTGTCCCCCCTGTGTCCCAATGTGTCCTCGCTGTGTCCCCCGATGTGTCCCGTAGTGTCCTTGCTGTTTTCCCCACTGTGTCCTCCATTGTGTCCCTGCTGTGTCCCCGCTGTGTCCCGCTGTGTACTGCTGTGTCCCCCGCTGAGTCCGGCTGTGTCCCCCCTGTCCCAATGTGTCCCGCTGTGTCCCCCGCTTTGTCTCGCTGTGTCCCCGCAGTGTCCCCGCTGTGTTCCATTGTGTTACACTGGGTCCCGTGGTGTCCTGCTTTGTCCCCCACTGTGTCCCCCGTTGAGTCCCCACTGTGTCCTCGCTGTGTCCCGCTGTGTCCTCGCTGTGTCCCCCGCTGTCTCCCGTTTTGTCCAATGCTGTGTCCCACTGTGTCCTCGCTGTGTTTCCTGGCTGTGTCCCGCTGTGTCCCCGCTTTGTCCCCTGCTGTGTCCCACTGTGTCCCGCTGTGTACCCTGCTGTGTCCTGCTATGTTCCCGCAGTGTCCCCGCAGTGTCCCGCTGTGTCCTACTGTGTCCCGTGGTGTCCTGCTTTGTCCCCCGCTGTGTCCCCTAGTGAGTCCCCGCTGTGTCCCGCTGTGTCCTCCCTGTGTCCCCCACTTTGTCCCGCTGTGTCCCCCGCTGTGTCCCGCTATGTCTATTGTTCTGTCCCTGCTGTGTCCAGCTGTGTCCTCGCTGTGTTCCACGCTGTGTTCCGCTGTGTCCTCTCGGTGTCCCTTGATGTGTCCCTTTGTCTCCCCAGGTGTGTACCCGCTGTGTCCCGCTGTGTCCCGCTGTGTCCTCGCTGTGTTCCACGCTGTGTTCCGCTGTGTCCTCTCGGTGTCCCTTGATGTGTCCCTTTGTCTCCCCAGGTGTGTACCCGCTGTGTCCCGCTGTGTTCCCGCTGTATGGACGCTGTGTCCCGCTGGGTCCCGCTGTGTACAACCTCTGTGTTCCCCTCTGTGTCCCGCTGTGTCCCCTGCTGTGTCCCGCTGTGTCCCGCTGTGAACTGTTGTGTCCCCCGCTGTGTCCCGTTGTGTCCCCCGCTTGTCCCGTTGTGTCTACTGCTGTGTCCCTGCTTTGTCCCGCTGTGTTCCGCTGTGTCCTGCTGTGCCCCGTGGTGTCCTCATTGTGTGCCACGCTGTGTTCCGCTGTGTCCTCGCTATGTCCCCCGATGTGTCCCTTTGTGTCCCCAACTGTGTAACCTGCTGTGTCCCGCTCTGTCCCCGCTGTGTCCTCGCTGTGTTCCCCGATGTGTCCCGCTGTGTACCCCTGTGTGTCCCCCTCTGTGTCCCGCTGTGTCCCGCTGTGTACTGCTGTGTCCCCCGCTGAGTCTCGCTGTGTCCCCGCTGTGTCCCGCTGTGTCCCACCTGTGTCCCCGCTGTGTCCAGCTGTGTCCCGCTGTGTCCCCCGCTTTGTCCCGCTGTGTCCCCCGCCTTTTCCCGCTGTGTCCCCCTCTGTGTCCCGCTGTGTCTTCGCTGTGTCCCCCGCTGTGTCTCTCTGTGTCCCCCGCTATGTCCCGCTGTGTCCCGCTGTGTCCCCGCTGGGACCCCCCTGTGTCCCGCTGTGTCCCCGCTGTGTCCCTGCTGTGTCCCACTGTGTCTCCCACTGTGTCCCGCTGTGTCCCCCGCTGTGTCCCTCGCTGTGTCCCTCTGTGTCCCCCGCTGTGTCCCGCTGTGTCCCGCTGTGTCCCTGCTGGGATCCGCTGTGTCCTGCTGTGTCCTGCTGTGTAACCTGCTGTGTCCCTCTGTGTCCCCCGCTGTGTCCCGCTGTGTCCAGCTGTGTCCCCGCTGTGTCCCGCTGTGTCCCGCTCTGTCCTCGCTGTGTCCCAATGTGTCCCTGCTGTGTCCCCGCTGTGTCCCCCGATTTGTCCCGCTGTGTCCCTGGCTGTGTCCCCCGTTATGTCCCGCTGTGTCCCCTGCTGTGTCCCGCTGTGTCCCCGCTGTGTCCCGCTTTGTCCTTCGCTGTGTCCCTCTGTGTCCCGCTGTGTCCCCCGCTCTGTCCCTGCTGTGTCCCACTGTGTCCCCCACTGTGTCCCGCTGTGTCCCGCTGTGTCCCGCTGTGTCCCCCGCGGTGTCCCGCTGTGTCCTGCTGTGTCCTGCTATGTCCCGCTGTGTCTCCGCTGTGGCCCACTGTGTATCCCGCTGTGTCCCCACTGTGTCCCTCTATGTCCCCCGCTCTGTCCCGCACAGTGTCCCGCTGTGTCCCGCTGTGTCCCACTGTGTCCCCGCTGTGTCCCGCTCTTGTCCCACTGTGTCCTCTGTTGTCCCCCTCTGTGTCCCGCTGTTTCCCCGCTGTGTCCCCCGCTGTGTCCCGCTATGTCTCCTGCTGTGTCCCCGCTATGTTCTGCTGTGTCCCGCTGTGTCCAGCGGTATTCCCCGCTGTGTCGGGCTGTGTCATCGCATTGTCCCCGCTCTGTCCCGCTGTGTACCCTGCTGTGACCAGCTGTGTCCGCGCTGTGTCCCGCTGTGTCCCCCGCTGTGTCCCCCACTGTGTCCCGCTGTTTCCCCTGCTGTGTCCCGCTGTGTCCTGCTGTGTCCCGCTGTGTCCCGCTGTGTCCCCCGCTGTGTCCCATTTTGTCCTGCTGTGTCCCGCTGTGTCCCGCTGAGTCCTCGCTGTGTCCCAGCTGTGTCCCGCTGTGTATCCCGCTGTGTCCAGCTTTGTCCCCAATGTGTACGCTGCTGTGTCCTGCTGTGTCCCCCGCTGTGTCCCCGCTGTGTCAGGCTGTGTCCCGCTGTGTCCTCACTGTGTCCCCCACTGTGTCCCGCTGTGTCCCTCGCTGTGTCCCCCGCACTGTCCCGCTGTGTCCCTACTGTGTCCGCCTGTGTCCCGCTGTGACCCCCGCTGTGTCCCCGCTGTGGCATGCTGTGTCCTCTGCTGTATCCCCGCTGTGTCCCGCTGTGTCCCGCTGTGTCCCGTGGTGTACCGCTTTCTCTCACGCTGTGTTACCCGCTGAATCTCCGCTGTGCCCCGCTGTGTCCCCCGCTGGGTCCCCTGCTGTGTCCCCCGCTGTATCCCACTGATTCCCCCGCTGTGTCCCCGCTGTGTCAGGCTGTGTCCCACTAAGTACTCACTGTGTCCGGCGATGTGTCCCGCTGTGTCCCCCGCTGTGTCCCACTGTGTCAACTGCTGTGTCCCCGCTGTGTCCCACTGTGTCCTACTGTGTCCTGCTGTGTCCTCGCTGTGTCCCACGCTGTGTTCCGCTGTGTCCTCGCTGTGTCCCCAGATGTGTCCCTTTGTGTCCCCAGGTGTGTACCTGCTGTGTCCCGCTGTGTCCCCACTGTATCCACGCTGTGTCCCGCTGGGTCCCGCTGTGTCCTCGCTGTGTTACCCGCTGT
>NW_012295170.1:0-1760 GCF_000151885.1 Dipodomys ordii
TAGGGTACAGGGGAGTTAGCCAGGGTCCTGCACAGGGCGGCAATCACCTACAATAAGGTTCGTCTTTGTCATTTCAACCATTTATCCTACAATAAAGAAAAGAATCAGCCCAGATCTGAGGGCTTCACTGCTGTCATCCTAGCTACTCAGGAGGCTGAGATCTGAGGATCCCTGTTTGAAGCCAGCCTGGGCAGGAACATGCATGAGACTCTTATCTCCAATAAACCACTCAGAAAAGGCAATAAGGGGCGCGCTTGCCGTGAGCCCAAGCTCGGCGACAGAGCCCAGGACCAGAGTTCAAGCCCAGGACTGGCAAAAAAAAAAAAAAAAGTAGGAAAGGTACACGCTGCTGCCACAGCCCACCACGTAGCCCTGAGCCCAGGACCCGGAAGGTCACCTGTGCAGAGACAGGAAAAGATGAAGAGCCTCTGACAGGGTCCAGACTCGCGCATCTGGAGGAGGCCTCCCGAGGGGATACCCCAGACCGGCCTGACCCCAGGCCCCCGAACCTCAGGCCGGCCTGACCCCAGGCCCCCTGACCCCAGGCCGGCCTGACCCCCAGTCCCCCTGAACCCAGCCCCTCCTGACCCCAGACCAGCCTGACCCGCAGCCCCACTGACCCCAGGCCCCTCTGACCCCAGGCCCCCTGACCCCAGGCCGGCCTGACCCCCAGTTCCCCCTGAACCCAGCCCCTCCTGACCCCAGACCAGCCTGACCCGCAGCCCCGCTGACCCCAGGCCCCTCTGACCCCAGGCCAGCCTGACCCCAGCCCCCCTGACCCCAGGCCGGCCTGACCTGCAGCCCTCCTGACCCCAGCCCCCCCTGACCCCAGCCCCCCCTGACTCCAGCCCCCCCTGACCCCAGGCCGGCCTGACCCCAGGCCCCCCTGACCCCAGCCCCCCCTGACTCCAGCCCCTCCTGACCCCAGCCCCCCCTGACTCCAGCCCCCCCTGACCCCAGGCCGGCCTGACCCCGGCCCCAGGGTGGAGGGAAGCAGGGAGGGCAGGGGCATCAGAGTGCAGGACCAGGGTCTGTCCGAGAGCCCAGACTCCTAGTTCGCAACTAGTCTAGCATCTGCCACTGCAGTAGGTGTGGATTCGTGAGAGGGGTGTGTAAAACAGGTTTATAGCTATGTGTGTGGCATGTGTGCGTGTGATGTGTGAGCTATGTGTGCCTGTCTGTGTGCACGTGTGATGTGAGCCATGGTGTGGTGTGTGTTCACGTGAACTATGTGTGTGTCTGTGTGCACGTGTGATATGTGAGCTATGTGTGTGGCACGTGTGTGTGATGTGTCAGCCATGTGTGTGATGTCAGCCATGTGTGTCTGTGTGTGATGTCAGCCATGTATGTGTGTGTGATGTGTCAGCCATGTGTGTGATGTCAGCTGTGTGTGTGATGTGTCAGCCATGTGTGTGTGTGATGTGTCAGCCATGTGTGTGTGTGTGATGTCAGCCATGTTTGTGTGTGATGTGTCAGCCATGTGTGTGTGTGGTGTCAGCCATGTGTGTCTGTGTGTGTGATGTCAGCCGTTTGTATGTGATATGTCAGCCATGTGTGTGTGATGTGTCAGCCGTGTGTGTGTGTGTGTGATGTGTCAGCCATGTGTGTGTGTGATGTCAGCCGTGTGTGTGTGATGTGTCAGCCATGTGTGTGTGTGTGATGTCAGCCATGTGTGTGTGTGATGTCAGCCGTGTGTGTGTGATGTCAGCCATGTGTGTCTGTGTGTGATGTCAGCCATGTATGTGTGTGTGATGTGTCAG
>NW_012295171.1:0-5315 GCF_000151885.1 Dipodomys ordii
TCCCCCGCTGTGCCCCTGCTGTGTCCCTGCTGTGTCACGCTGTGTCCTGCTGTGTCCCGTTGTGTCCCGCTGTAAGCCTGCTGAGTCCCCCTGTGTCCCCGCTGTGTCCTGCTGTGTCATCCCTCTGTCCTCAGCTGTATCCCGCTGTGTCCTCTGCTGTGTCCCGCTGTGTCAGTCTGTGTCCCGCTGTATCCCGCTGTGACCCCGCTGAGTCCCCACTGTGTCCTCGCTGTGTCCCCCGCTGTGTCCCGCCGTGTCCTCGCTGTGTCCCCCGCTGTGTCCCGCTGTGTCCCGCTCTGTCCCTGCTGTGTCCTGCTGTGTCCCTCTGTGTCCCCGCTTTGTGCCCGCTGTGTCCCGCTGTGTACTTCGTTGTGTCAGGCTGTGTCCCCCGCTTTGTCCCGCTGTGTCCCCGCAGTGTCCCCGCTGTGTCCCGCTGTGTCACACTGTGTCCCATGGTGTCCTGCTTTGTCCCCAGCTGTGTCCCCCGCTGAGTCCCCTCGGTGTCCTGCTGTGTCCTCGCTGTGTGCCCCGCTGTCTCCCACTTTGTCCCATGCTGTGTCCCACTGTGTCCTCGCTGTGTCCCCCGCTGTGTCCCGCTATGTCCCCGCTGTGTCCCAAGCTGTGTCCCGCTGTGTCCCGCTGTGTACCCAGCTGTGTCCTGCTATGTTCCCGCAGTGTCCCCGCTGTGTCCCTGCTGTGTCCTGCTGTGTCCTCTATGTGTCCCCCGCTGTGTTCCGTTGTGTCCCCAGCTGTGTACCCCGCTGTGTCCCGCTGTGTCCCAGCTGTATCGACGCTGTGTCCCGCTGTGTCCCGCTGTGTCCCGCGTTGTCCCCCGCTGTGTCCCCCGCTGAGTCCCTGCTGTGTCCCCGCTGTGTCCCGCTCTGTCCTCCCTGTGTCCCCCACTGTGTCCCGCTGTGTCCCCTGCTGTGTCCCGCTGTGTCTACGGCTGTGTTCCTGCTGTGTCCCGCTGTGTCCCCCTGTGTCCTCACTGTGTCCCAAGCTGTGTCCGGCTGTTTACCCCGCTGTGTCCTGCTATGTTCCCGCAGTGTCCCCACTGTGTCCTGCTGTGTCCTCGATGTGTTCCCTGCTGTGTTCCGTTGTGTCCCCAGCTGTGTACCCCGCTGTGTCCCGCTGTGTCCCCGTTGTATCGACGCTGTGTCCCGCTGTGTCCCGCTTGGTCCCCCGCTGTGTCCCCCGCTGAGTCCCCGCTGTGTCCCCACTGTGTCCCGCTCTGTCCTCCCTGTGTCCCCCGCTGTGTCCCGCTGTGTCCCCTGCTGTGTCCTGCTGAGTCTACTGCTGTGTTCCTGCTGTTTCCCGCTGTGTCCTGCTGTGTCCCCCTGTGTCCTCACTGTGTCCCACGCTGTGTTCCGCTGAGTACTTGCTGTGTCCCCCGATGTGCCCAGTTGTGTCCCCAGCTGTGAACCCCGCTGTGGCCCACTGTGGCCCCGCTGTGTCCCGCTGTGCCCCCACTGTGTCCCCTTGTGTCCACAGATGTGTACCACACTGTGTAACGCTGTATCCCCGCTGTATCGACGCTGTGTCCCGCTGGGTCTCGCTGTGTCCTCGCTGTGTTCCCTGCTGTGTCCCGCAGTGTCCCCCGCTGTGTCCCCCGCTGTGTCCTCGCTGTGTCCCCTGCTGTGTCCTGCTGTGTCCTCGCTGTGTCCCCCGCTGTGTCCTGCTGTGTCCCCTGCTGTGTCCCGCTGTGTCCTCGCTGTGTCCCGCTCTGTCTCCCCCTTGTCCCCGCTGTATCCCGCTGTGTCCCGTTGTGTTCCGCTTTGTCCCCCGCTGTGTCCCCCGCTGGGTTCCCGCTGTGTCCCCGCCTTGTCCCGCTCTGTCCTCCCTGTGTCCCCCGCTGTGTCCCGCTGTGTCCCCTGCTGTGTCCCGCTGTGTCTACTGCTTTGTTCCTGCTGTGTCCCTCTGTGTCCCGCTGTGTCCCCCTGTGTCCTCACTGTGTCCCACGCTGTGTTCCGCTGAGTCCTTGCTGTGTCCCCCGATGTGCCCCGTTGTGTCCCCAGCTGTGTAACCCGCTGTGGCCCACTGTGTCCCCGCTGTATCGACGCTGTGTCCCGCTGTGTCCCACTGTGTCCTCGCTGTGTCCCCCGCTGTCTCCCGCTCTGTCCCCCGCTGTGTCTCACGCTTTGTCCCAGCTGTGTCCCACTGTGTTCCGCTGTTTCCCGCTTTGCCCCCACTGTGTCCCGTTGTGACCACCGCTGTGTACCATGCTTGTGTAATGCTGTGTCCCCGCTGTATCGACGCTGTGTCCCGCTGGGTGCGGCTGTGTCCTCGCTGTTTTCCCCGCTGTGTCCCGCAGTGTCCCCCGCTGTGTCCTCGCTGTGTCCCCCGCTGTGTCCCGCTGTGTCCTCGCTGGGTCCCCCGCTGTGTCCTGCTTTGTCCCCTGCTGTGTCCCGCTGGGTCCCACTGTGCCCCGCTTTGTCCCTGCTGTGTCCCGCTGTGTCCTGCTGTGTCCTCGCTGTGTCCCCCGCTGTCTCCCGCTCTGTCCCCCGCTGTGTCTCACGCTTTGTCCCAGCTGTGTCCCACTGTGTCCCGCTCTGTCCCGCTGTGCCCCCACTGTGTCCCCTTGTGTCCACAGATTTGTACCACACTGTGTAACGCTGTATCCCCACTGTATCGACGCTGGGTCCCGCTGGGTCCCGCTGTGTCCTCGCTGTGTTCCCTGCTGTGTCCCGCTGTGTCCCCCGGTGTTTCCCCCGCTGTTTTCCTGTCTGTGTCCCCTGCTGTGTCCCGCTGTGTCCTCGCTGGGCCCCCCGCTGTTTCCCGCTGGGTCCCCCGCTGTGTCCCTCTGTATCCCGATGTGTCCCCTGCTCTGTACCCTGCTTTGTCCCGCTGTGTCCGCCGCTGTGTCCTGCTGTGTCCCCCGCTGTGTCCCGCTGTGTCTTCGCTGTGTCCCGCTCTGTCTCCCCCTTTTCCCCGCTGTGTCCCGCTCTGTCCCGTGGTGTCCCGCTTTGTCCCCCGCTATGTCCCCTGCTGAGTCCCCGCTGTGTCCCCGCTGTGTCCCGCTGTGTACTGCTGTGTCCCCCGCTGAGTACCGCTGTGTCCCCGCTGTGTCCCCGCTGTGTCCCGCTGTGTCCCCGGCTGTGTCCCGCTGTGTCTACTGCTGTGTTCCTGCTCTGTCCCGCTGTGTCCCGCTGTGTCCCCCTGTGTCCTCACTGTGTCCCACGCTGTGTTCCGCTGAGTCCTTGCTGTGTCCTCCGATGTGCCCCGTTGTTTCCCCAACTGTGTACCCCGCTGTGGCCCACTCTGTCCCCGCTGTATCGACCCTGTGTCCCGCTGGGTTCTGCTGTGTCCTCGCTGTGTCCACCGCTGTGTCCCGCTGTGTCCACCGCTGTGTCCCGCTGTGTCCCCCGCTCTGTCTCGCTGTGTCCACCGCTGTGTCCCGCTGTGTCCCCCGCTGTGTCCCGCTGTGTCCTCGCTGTGTCCCCCGCTGTCTCCCGCTCAGTCCCCCGCTGTGTCTCACGCTTTGTCCCCACTGTGTCCCACTGTGTTCTCCTGTGTCCCGCTGTGCCCCCACTGTGTCCCGTTGTGTCCACAGCTGTGTACCCCGCTGTGTAACGCAGTGTCCCGGCTGTATCGACGCTGTGTCCCTCTGGGTCCCACTGTGTCCTCGCTGTGTTCCCCGCTGTGTCTCGCAGTGTCCCCCACTTTGTCCCCCACTGTGTCCTCACTGTGTCCCCTGCTGTGTCCCGCTGTGTCCTCGCTGTGTCCCCCGCTGTGTCCCGCTGTGTCCCCGCAGGTTCACCGCTGTTTCCCGCTGTGTCCCGTGGTGTCCCGATTTGTCCCCTGCTGTGACACTGCTGAGTCCCCGCTGTGTCCCCGCTGTGTCGTGCTCTGTCCTCCCTGTGTCCCCCGCTGTGTCCCGCTGTGTCCCCTGCTGTTTCCCGCTGTGTCTACTGCTGTGTTCCTGCTGTGTCCAGCTGTGTCCCGCTGTGTCCCCCTGTGTCCTCACTGTGTCCCACGCTGTGTTCCGCTGAGTCCTTGCTGTGTCCCCGGATGTGCCCCGTTGTGTCCCCAGCTGTGTACCCCGCTGTGGCCCACTCTGTCCCCGCTGTATCGACGCTGTGTACCCCGCTGTGGCCCACTCTGTCCCCGCTGTATCGACGCTGTGTCCCGCTGGGTCCCGCTGTGTCCTCGCTGTGTCCAACGCTGTGTCCCGCTGTGTCCACCGCTGTGTCCCACTGTGTCCCCGCTCTATCCCGCTGTGTCCACCGCTGTGTCCCGCTTTTTCCCCCGCTGTGTCCCGCTGTGTCCCCCGCTCTGTCCCCCTGTGTCCACCGCTGTGTCCCGCTGTTTCCCCCGCTGTGTCCCGCTGTGTCCTCGCTGTGTCCCCCGCTGTCTCACTCTCTGTCCCCCACTGTGTCTCACGCTTTGCCCCGCTGTGTCCCGCTCTGTCCCTGCTGTGTCCCGCAGTGCCCTGCTGTGTCCTAGCTGTGTCCCCCGCTGTCTCGAGCTCTGTCCCTCGCTGTGTCTCACGATTTGTACTTGCTTTGTCCCACTGTGTCCCGCTGTGTCCCGCTGTGCCCACACTGTGTCCCCTTGTGTCCACAGATGTGTACCACACTGTGTAACGCTGTATCCCCGCTGTATCGACGCTGTGTCCTGCTGTGTCTCGCTGTGTACTCGCTGTGTTCCCTGCTGTGTTCCCGCTGTGTCCCCCGGTGTGTCCCCCGCTGTGTCCTTGCTGTGTCCCCCGCTGTATCCCGCTGTGTCCTCGCTGTGTCCCCCGCTGTGTCCCGCTGTGTCCCCCGCTGTGTCCCGCTGTGTCCCGCTGTGTCCCCTGCTGTTTACCCTGCTTTGTCCCGTTGTGCCCTCGCTGTGTCTTGCTCTGTCTCCTCTTTGTCCCCGCTATGTTCCGCTGTGTCCCGTGGTGTCCCGCTTTGTCCCCCGCTGTGTCCCCCACTGAGTCCCCGCTGTGTCCCTGCTGTGTCCCGCTCTGTCCTACCTATGTCCCCGGCTGTGTCCCGCTGTGTCCCCTGCTGTGTCCTGCTGTGTCTACTGCTTTGTTCCTGCTGTGTCCCGCTGTGGCCCACTCTGTCCCCGCTGTATCGACGCTGTGTCCCGCTGGGTCCCGCTGTGTCCTCACTGTGTCCACCGCTGTGTACCGCTCTGTCCACCGCTGTGTCCCGCTGTGTCCCCCGCTCTGTCCCCCTTTGTCTACCGCTGTGTCCCGCTGTTTCCCCCACTGTGTCCCGCTGTGTCCTCGCTGTGTCCCCCTCTGTCTCCCGCTCTGTCCCACGCTGTGTCTCACGCTTTGTCCCCGATGTGTCCCACTGTGTTCCGCTGCGTCCCGCTGTGATCCC
>NW_012295172.1:0-5314 GCF_000151885.1 Dipodomys ordii
CTGTTTGTCCTTCTCCTTCTCGTTCTTCTGCTTTTCCTTCTGCTTCTCCTTCTGCTTATACTTCCCTGCTTCTGCTTCTCCTGCTTCTCGTTCTGCTTCTCTTTCTGCTTCTCTTTCGGCTTCTCCTTCTCCTTCTCCTTCTTCTGCTTCTGCTTCTCCTTCTGCTTCTGCTTCTGCTTCAATTTCTCCTTCTGCTTCTCATTCTGCTTCTGCGTCTTCTGTTTCTTCTGCTTCTCCTGCTTCTGCTTCTCCTGCTTCTCCTAATTCTCGTGCTGCTTCTCCTTCTGCGTCTCTTTCTGCTTCTGCTTATCCTTTTCCTTCTCCTACTCCTAATCCTTCTCTTTCGAATTCTAGGTCTTCTTCTTCTGCTTCTCATGTTGCTTTTGCTTCTGCTTATTCTACTATTTCTGTTTCTTCTGATTCTGCTTCAGATTGTGCTTCTTCTGTTTCTCCTTCTGCTTCAGATTCTGCTTCTGCTTCTTCGGCTTTTCCTGTTTCTTCTGCTTCTGCTTCTCCTGCTTCTTCTGCTTCTCCTGCTTCTCTTTCTGCTTCTCCTTCTGCTTCTGCTTTTCTTTCTGCTTCTGCTCTTCTCCTTCTTCTGTTTGTTTTGCTTCTTCTTCTTCTTCTTCTTCTTCTTCGTCTTCTTCTTCTTCTTCTTCTTCTTCTTCTTCTTCTTCTTCTTCTTCTTCTTCTTCTTCTTCTTCTTCTTTGCTTCTTCTGATACTACTTCTGCTTCTCCTTCTTCTCCTTCTCTTTCTCCTTTTGCTTCTGCTTCTTCTGCTTCTCCTGCTTCTCCTTCTGCTTCTTCTTCTTCTTCTTCTTCTTCTTCGTCTTCTTCTCTTTCTTTTGCTTCTGCTTTTCCTGCTTCTTCTGCTTCTACTGCTTCTCTTTCTGCTTCTCATTCTGCTTCTGCTTCTCCTTCTGCTTCTCCTATTGATTCTGCTGCCCTTCCTTCTCCTTCTCCTTCTCCTACTTCTGCTTCTCCTTCTGCTTCTGCTTCTTCTGCTTCTCCTGCTTCTCCTTCTGCATCTTCTGCTTCTGCTGCTTCTTCTTCTTCTTCTTCTGCTTCTGCTTCTCCTTCTTCTGCTTCTCCTCCTGATTCTCCTTCTGCTTCTCCTTCTGCTGCTCCTTCTCCTTCTTCTGCTTCTCCCTCTGCTTCTGCTTCTTATGCTTCTTCTTTTTCTTCTGGTTCTGCTTCTCCTGCTTCTGCTTCTTATGCTTCTTCTGCTTCTTCTTATTCTTCTTCTGCTTCTTCTGCTTCTACTTCTCTTTCTGCTTCTCCTTCTCCTGCTTGTTTTTCTGCTTCTTCTGCTGCTTCTCCTTTTGCTGGTTCTTCTTCTTCTGCTTCTCTTTTTGCTTCTCCTTCTGCTGATGCTTCTGCTTCTTCTGTTTCTCCTGCCTGAATTTCTGGTTCTACTTGTTCTGCTGCTTCTCCCTCTGCTTCTGCTTCTACTTCTGCTTCTGTTTCTGCTTCTTCTGCTTCTTCTGTTTCGGCTTCTCCTGCTTCTTTTTCTTATGCTTCTCCTGCTTCTGTTTCTGCTTCTCATTCCGCTTCTGCTTCTCCTTCTGCTTCTGCTTCTCCTCCTTCTCCTCCTCCTTCTGCTTCTCCTTCAGCTTCTGCTTCTTCTCTTTCTCCTGCTTCTCCTTCTGCATCTCCTTCTGCTTGTGCTTGTCCTTATGCTTCTTCTTCTGCTTCTCCTTCTCCTTCTTTTGCTTCTCCTTTTGCTTCTGCTTCTTCTGCTTTTCCTTCTTCTCCTTCTGCTTCTGCTTCTTCTGCTTCTCCTTCTGCATCTTCTTCTGCTTCCATTCTTCTTCTTCTGCTTCTCCTTCTGCTTCTTCTTCTTCTGCTTTACCTGCTTCTCTTTCTGCTTCTCCTTCTGCTGCTCCTTCTGTTTCTCCTTCTCCATCTTGTTCTTCTGCTTTTCCTTCTGCTTCTCGTTCTGCTTCTGCTACAACTGCTACTGCTTCTACTTCTTCTGTTTCTTCTGCTTCTCCTTCTGCTTCAGGTTCTGCTTCTGCTTCTTCGGATTCTTATGCTTCTGCTTCTCCTGCTTCTGCTTCTTCTGCTTCCCCTCCTTCTCTTTCTGCTTCTCCTTCTGTTTCTGCTTCTCCTTCTGCTTCTGCTTCTTGTCCTTCTCCTGTTTCTTCTGCTTCTGCTTCTCCTGTTTCTGCTTCTCCTGCTTCTCCTTCTGCTGCTCTTTCTGCTTCTCCTGCTGCTTTTCCTTCTCCTGCTCCTTCTTCTGCTTCTCTTTCTGCTTCTCCTTCTGTTTCTCCTTCTCCTTCTCCTTCTCGTTCTTCTGCTTTCCCTTCTGCTTCTCCTTCTGCTTCCGCATCTTCTGCTTCTTCTGCTACTGCCTCTGCTTCTTCTGTTTCTTCTGCTTCTCCTTCTGCTTTTGCTTCTCTTTCTGCTTCTCCTTCTCCTTCTGCTTCTCCAGATTCTGGTTCTTCTGCTTCTCCTGCTTCTCCTTCCGCTTCAGGTTCTGCTTCTGCTTCTTCGGCTTCTTCTGCTTCTGCTTCTCCTGCTGCTGCTTCTTCTTCTTCTCCTGCTTCTCTTTTTGCTTTTCCTTCTGTTTCTGCTTCTCCTTCTGCTTCTGCTTCTTTTCCTTCTTCTTTTTCTTCTGCTTCTGCTTCTCCTGCTTCTGTTTCTCCTGCTTCTCGTTCTGCTTCTCTTTCTGCTTCTCCTTCTCCTTCTTCTGCTTCTCCTACTTCTGTTTCTCCTTCTGCTTCTGCTTGTCCTTCTGCTTCTGCTTCAATTTCTCCTTCTGCTTCTCATTCTGCTTCTGCGTCTTCTGTTTCTTCTGCTTCTCCTGCTTCTGCTTCTCCTGCTTCTCCTACTTCTCGTGCTGCTTCTCCTTCTGCGTCTCTTTCTGCTTCTGCTTATCCTTTTGCTTCTCCTACTCCTAATCCTTCTCTCTCGCCTTCTCCGTCTTCTTTTTCTGCTTCTCCTGTTGCTTCTGCTTCTGCTTATTATACTATTTCTGATTTTTCTGCTTCTGCTTCAGATTGTGCTTCTTCTGTTTCTCCTTCTGCTTCAGATTCTGCTTCTGCTTCTTCGGCTTCTCCTGTTTCTTCTGCTTAGGCTTCTCCTGCTTCTCCTTCTTCTGCTTCCCCTCCTTCTCTTTCTGCTTCTTCTGTTTCTGCTTCTCCTTCTGCTTCGGCTTCTTGTACTTCTCCTGTTTCTTCTGCTTCTGCTTCTCCTGTTTCTGCATCTCCTGCTTCCCCTTCTGCTGCTCTTCTGCTTCTCCTGCTGCTTTTCCTTCTCCTGCTCCTTCTTCTGCTTCTCTTTCTGCTTCTCCTTCTCATTCTCGTTCTTCTGCTTTTCCTTCTGCTTCTGCATCTTCTGCTTCTTCTGCTACTGCCTCTGCTTCATCTGTTTCTTCTGCTTCTCCTTCTGCTTTTCCTTCTGCTTTTTCTTCTCTTTCTACTTCTGCTTCTCCTGCTTCTCCAGATTCTGCTTCTTCTGCTTCTCCTGCTTCTCCTTCTGCTTCAGGTTCTGCTTCTGCTTCTTCGGATTTTTAAGCTTCTGCCTCTACTGCTTCTGCTTCTTCTGCTTCCCCTCCTTCGCTTTCTGCTTCTCCTTCTGTTTCTCCTTCTCCTTCTGCTTCTGCTTCTTGTCCTTCTCCTGTTTCTTCTGCTTCTGCTTCTGCTTCTCCTGTTTCTGCATTTCCTGCTTCTCCTTCTGCTGCTCTTTCTGCTTCTCCTGCTGTTTTCCTTCTCCTGCTCCTTCTTCTGCTTCTCTTTCTGCTTCTCCTTCTGTTTCTCCTTCTCCTTCTCGTTCTTCTGCTTTTACTTCTGCTTCTCCTTCTGCTTCTGCATCTTCTGCTTCTTCTGCTACTGCCTCTGCTTCTTCTGTTTCTTCTGCTTCTCCTTCTGCTCTCCTTCTGCTTTTGCTTCTCTTTCTGATTCTGCTTCTCCTTCTGCTTCTCCAGATTCTGCTTCTTCTGCTTCTACTGCTTCTCCTTCTGCTTCAGGTTCTGCTTCTCCTTCTGCTTCTTCTTCTTCTGCTTTACCTGCTTCTCCTTCTGTTTCTCCTTCTCCTTCTTGTTCTTCTGCTTTTCCTTCTTCTTCTCGTTCTGCTTCTGCTAAAACTGCTACTGCTTCTACTTCTTCTGTTTCTTCTGCTTCTCCTTCTGCTTTTGATTCTCTTTCTGCTTCTGCTTCTCCTTCTGCTTCTCATTCTGCTTCTCCAGATTCTTCTTCTTCTGCTTCTCCAGCTTCTCCTTCTGCTTCAGGTTCTGCTTCTGCTTCTTCGGATTCTTATGCTTCTGCTTCTCCTGCTTCTGCTTCTTCTGCTTCCCCTCCTTCTCTTTCTGCTTCTCCTCCTGTTTCTGCTTCTCCTTCTGCTTCTGCTTCTTGTCCTTCTCCTGTTTCTTCTGCTTCTGCTTCTGCTTCTCTTGTTTCTGCATCTCCTGCTTCTCCTTCTGCTGCTCTTTCTGCTTCTCTTGCTGCTTTTCCTTCTCCTGCTCCTTCTTCTGCTTCTCTTTCTGCTTCTCCTTCTGTTTCTCCTTCTCCTTCTCGTTCTTCTGCTTTTCCTTCTGCTTCTGCATCTTCTGCTTCTTCTGCTACTGCCTCTGATTCTTCTGTTTCTTCTGCTTCTCCTTCTGCTTCTCCTTCTGCTTTTGCTTCTCTTTCTGCTTCTGCTTCTCCTTCTGCTTCTCCAGATTCTGCTTCTTCTGCTTCTCCTGCTTCTCCTTCTGCTTCAGGTTCTGCTTCTGCTTCTTCGGCTTCTTCTGCTTCTGCTTCTCCTGCTGCTTCTTCTTCTGCTTCTCCTGCTTCTCTTTCTGCTTTTCCTTCTGTTTCTGCTTCTCCTTCTGCTTCTGCTTCTTCTCCTTCTTCTGTTTCTTCTGCTTCTGCTTCTCCTGCTTCTGCTTCTCCTGCTTCTCGTTCTGCTTCTCTTTCTGCTTCTCTTTCGGCTTCTCCTTCTCCTTCTCCTTCTTCTGCTTCTCCTTCTGCTTCTGCTTCTCCTTCTGCTTCTGCTTCTGCTTCAATTTCTCCTTCTGCTTCTCATTCTGCTTCTGCGTCTTCTGTTTCTTCTGCTTCTGCTTCTCCTGCTTCTCCTAATTCTCGTGCTGCTTCTCCTTCTGCGTCTCTTTCTACTTCTGCATATCCATTTCCTTCTCCTACTCCTAGTGCTTCTCTTTCAAATTCTCCGTCTACTTCTTCTGCTTCTCATGATGCTTTTGCTTCTGCTTATTCTACTATATCTGTTTCATCTGATTCTGCTACAGATAGAGCTTCTTCAGATTCTCCTTCTGCTTCAGAATTCTGATTCTTCAGCTTATCCTGTATCTTCTGCTTCTGCTTCTCCTGCTTC
>NW_012295173.1:0-5314 GCF_000151885.1 Dipodomys ordii
CCCGCTTTGTCCCGCTGTGTCCCCGCAGGGTCACCGCTGTTACTCGCTGTGTCCCGCTGAGTTCCGTGGTGTCCCGCTCTGTCCCCCGTTATTTCCCCCGCTTTGTCTCCGCTGTGTCCCGCTGTGTCCCCCGCTGTGTCCCGCTGTGTCCCCGCAGGGACACCGATGTTTCCCACAGTGTCCCGCTGTGTTCCGTGGTGTCCCGCTTTGGCCCCGCTGTGTCCCCCGCTGAGTCCCTGCTGTGTCCCCGCTTTGTACTGCTGTGTCCTCGCTGTGTCCCCCGCTGTCTCCCGCTCTGTCCCCCACTGTGTATCATGCTTTGTCTCCGCTGTTTCCCCCTGTGTCCCGCTGTGTCCCGCTGTGTCCCCCACTGTAACCCTTTGTGTCCCCAGCTGTGTACCCCGCTGTGTAACGCTGTGTCCCCGCTGTATTGACTCTGTGTCCTGTTGGGTCCCACTGTGTCATCGCTGTGTTCCCCGCTGTGTCCCTGATGTGTCCCCGCTGTGTCCCTCTGTGTCCCGCTGTGTACTGCTGTGTTCCCGCGCTGAGTCCCGCTGTGTCCCCGCTGTGTCCCCATGTGTCCTTGCTGTGTCCCGCGCTGTGTCCCGCTGTGTCTCTCCTGTGTCCCCCGCTGTGTCCCGCTGTGTCCCGCGCTGTGTCCCCCACTTAGTCCCTCTGTGTCCTCGCTGTGTCCCGCTCTGTCTCCCCCTTGACCCCTGCTGTGTCCCGTGGTGTCCTGCTTTGTCCCCCACTGTTTCCCCTGGTGAGTCCCCGCTGTGTCTCCGCTGTGTCCTCGCTATGTCCCCGCTGTATCGACGCAGTGTCCAGCTGGGTCCCGCTGGGTCCTCGCTGTGTCCCCTGCTGTGTTCCGCTGTGTCCCCCGCTGTGTCCCACGGTGTCTACTGCTGTGTCTCTGCTGTGTCCCGCTGTGTCCCCGCTGTATCAACGCTGTATCCAGCTGGGTCCTGCTGTGTCCTCGCTGTGTCCCCTGCTGTGTTCCGCTGTGTCCCCCGCTGTGTCCCGCTGTGTCTACTGCTGTGTCCCTGCTGTGTCCCGCTGTGTCCTGCTGTGTCCTCGCTGTGTCCCATGCTGTGTTCCGCTGTGTCCTCACTGTGTCCCCCGATGTGTCCCTTTGTGTGCCAAGCTGTGTACCCCGCTGTGTCCCGCTGTGTCCCTGCTGTATCGACGCTGTGTCCCGCTTGGTCCCGCTGTGTCCTCGCTGTGTTCCCAGCTGTGTCCCACTGTGTACACCTCTGTGTCCCCCTCTGTTTTCCGCTGTGTCCCCCACTGTATCCTGCTGTGTCCCGCTGTGTCCCGCTGTGTACTGCTGTGTCCCCCGCTGAGTCCCGCTGTGTCCCCGCTGGGGCCCGCTGTGTCCCACCTGTGTCCCCCGCTGTGTCCCGCTGTGTCTCCCCTGTGTATCCCGCTGTGTCCCGCTGTGTCCTCGCAGTGTCCCACGCTGTGTTCCGTTGTGTCCTCGCTGTGTCCCCCGATGTGTCCCGTTGTTTCCCCAGCTGTGTACCCCGCTGTGTCCCACTGTGTACCCACTATATCGACGCTGAGTCCCGCTGGGTCCCGCTGTGTCCTTTCTGTGTCCACAGCTGTGTCCTGCTGTGTCCCCCGCTGTGTCCCGCTGTGTCCCCTTTTGTGTCCCTCTGTGTCCACTGCTGTGTCCCCGCTGTGTCCCGCTGTTTCCCCCGCTGTGTCCCGATGTGTCCTCGCTGTGTCCCCAGCTGTGTCCCTCGCTGTGTTCCCCGCTGTGTCCCGCTGTGTCCCCCGCTGTGTTCCGCTGTGTCCCCTTTTGTGTCTCTCTGTGTCCACTGCTGTGTCCCCCGCTGTGTCCCGCTGTTTCCCCCGCTGTGTCCCGCTGTATCCTCGCTGTGTCCCCCCATTGTGTCCCGCTGTGTCCTCGCTGTGTCCCCTGCTGTGTCCTGCTGTGTCCCCTGCTGTGTCCCCCACTGTGTACCGCTGTGTCCCCCGCTGTTACCCCGTTGTGTCCCGCTGTGTCCCCCGCTGTGTCCTGCTTTGTCCCCCGCTGTGTCCCCGCTGTGTCCCGCTGTGTCCCGCTGTGTACTGCTCTGTACCACGCTGAGTCCCGCTGTGTCCCAGCTGTGTCCCGCTGTGTCCCACCTGTGTCCCCCGCTGTGTCCCCTGTGTCTCCCCTCTGTATCCCACTGTGTCCCGCTGTGTCCTCGCTGTGTCCCACGCTGTGTTCCGCTGTGTCCTCGCTGTGTCCCCCGCTCTGTCCCGCTGTGTCCCCTGCTATGTCCCGCTTTGTCCTCCCTGTGTCCCCCGCTGTGTACCGCTTTGTCCTCGCTGTGTCCCCCGCTGTGTCCCGCTGTGTCCCCCGCTGTGTCCTGCTGTGTCCTGCTGTGTCCCTGCTGGGACCCGCTGTGTCCCGCTGTGTCCCCGCTCTGTCCCTGCTGTGTCCCGCTGTGTACCCTGCTGTGTCCAGCTTGGTCCCCGCTGTGTCTCGCTGTGTCCCGCGCTCTGTCCCGCACTGTGTTCCGCTGTGTCCCGCTGTGTCCCCCGCTTTGTCCCGCTGTGTCCCCGCAGGGTCACCGCTGTTTCCCGATGTGTCCCGCTGAGTTCCGTGGTGTCCCTCTCTGTCCCCCGTTATATTCCGCTTTGTCCCCACTGTGTCCCACTGTGTCCCGCTGTGTCCTCCCTGTGTCCCCCGCTGTCAACCGCTCTTTCCCCCGCTGTGTCTCATGCTTTGTCCCCGCTGTGTCCCACTGTGTCTCTGCTGTGTCCCGCTCTGTCCCGCTGTTTCCGGCTGTGTACTGCTGTGTCCCCCACTGAGTCCCGCTGTGTCTCCGCTGTGTGCCCCCTGTGACCCCAGCTGTGTCCCACTGTGTTCCTCTGTGTCCCCCGCTGTGTCACCCGCTGTGTCCTCGCTGTGTCCCCCGCTGTGTCCCGCTGTGTCCCCCGCTGTGTCACCCGCTGTGTCCCGCTGTGTCCCCTGCTGTGTCCCGCTGTGTCCCGCTGTGTCCCTGCTATGACCCGCTGTGTCCCCGCTGTGTCCCCGCTGTGTCCCCACAGTGTCCCGCTGTGTATCCCGCTGTGTCCAGCTTTGTCCCCGCTGTGACTCGCTGTGTCCCCCGCTGTGTCCCGCTGTGTCCCTGCAGGGTCACCGCTGTTTCCCGCTGTGTCTCGCTGTGTCTCGCTGTGTTCCGTGGTGTCCCCCGCTCTGTCCCCCGCTGAGTCCCGGCTTTATCCGCGCTGTATCCGCGCTGTGTCCCACTGTGTCCTCGCTGTGTCCCCCGCTGTCTCCCGCTCTGTCCCCAGATGTGTCTCACGCTGTGTCCTGCTGTGTCCCCCGCTGTGTCACGTTGTGTCCAGCTGTGTCCCCTCTGTGTCCCTGCTGTGTCCCTGCTGTGTCCCACTGTGTCCCGCTGTGTCCTGCTGTGTCACCCACTGTGTCCCTTTGTGTCCAGAGCTGTGTACACCGCTGTGTCCCGCTGTGTCCTCGATGTATCGATGCTGTGTACCACTTGCTCCCGCTGGGTCCTCGCTGTGTTCCCCGTAGTGTCCCGCTGTGTCCCCCATTGTATCCCCCGCTGTGTCCTGCTGTGTCGCCCGCTGTGTCCCGTTGTGTCCCGTTGTGTCCCCCGCTGTGTCCCTGCTGTGTCTCTGCTGTGTCCCGCTGTGTCCTCGCTGTGTCCCACACTGTGTTCCGCTGTGTCCTCGCTGTGTCCCCTGCTGTGTTCCGTTGTGTCCGCAGCTGTGTACCCCGCTGTGTTCCGTTGTGTCCCCGCTGTATCGACGCTGTGTCCCGCTGGATCCCGCTGTGTCCTCGCTGTGTCACCCGCTGTGTCCTGCTGTGTCCCCCGCTGTGTCCCTCTGTGTCTACTGCTGTGTCCCTGCTGTGTCCCACTGTGTCCCGCTGTGTCCTTGCTGTTTCCCACACTGTGTTCCGCTGTGTCCTCACTGTGTCCCTCGATGTGTCCCTTTTTGTCCCCAGCTGTGTACCCCGCTGTGTCCTGCTGTGTCCCCTCTGTATCGACGCTGTGTCCCGCTGGGTCTCGCTGTGTCCTCGCTGTGTCCCCCACTGTGTCCCACTGTGTTTCCCGCTGTGTCCCGCTGTGTCCCCGCTGGGTCACCGCTGTTTCCCGCTGTGTCCCGCTGTGTTCCGTGGTGTCCCGCTCTGTCCCCCGCTATGTCCCCCGCTTTGTCCCTGCTGTGTCCCGCTGTGTCACGCTGTGTCCCCCGCTGTTTCCCGTTGTGTCCCCAACTGTGTACCCCGCTGTTTCTCCCTGTGTCCCTCTGTGTACCCCGCTGTGTCCCCGGCTGAGTCCCCGCTGTGTCCCCACTGTGTCCTGCTGTGTCCTCCCTGTGTTCCCCACTGTCACCCGCTCTGTCCCCCGCTGTGTCTCACGCTTTGTCCCCGCTGTGTCGCACTGTGTCCTGCTGTGTTCCGCTGTGTCCCCCACTGTGTCCTTTGTGTCCCCAGCTGTGTACCCCGCTCTGTCGCGCTGTGTTCCCGCTGTATAGAAGCTGTGTCCCGCTGGGTCCCGCTGTGTTCTCGCTGTGTTCCCAGCTGTGTCCCCCTGTATCCCCCAGTTTCCCCCACTGTGTCCCGTTGTGTCCCGCTGTGTACTTCTGTGTCCCCCGCTGAGTCCCGCTGTGTCCCCGCTGTGTCCTGCTGTGTCCCACCTGTGTCCCCCGCTGTGTCTGGCTTTGTCCCGCTGTGTCCGCTGCTGTGTCCCCCGTTGTGTCCTGCTGTGTTCCCCGCTGTGTCCCGCTTTGTCCACTGCTGTGTCCCTGTTGTGTCCCGTTGTTCCCCCCGCTATGTCCCGCTGTGTCCTTGCTGTGTCCCGCGCTGTGTCCCACTGTGTCCTCGTTGTGTCCCCCTCTGTGTCCCGCTGTGTCCCCCGCTGTGTCAGTGTGTCCCTGCTGTCCCCCGCTGTGTCCCCGCAGGGTCACCGCTGTTTCCCTCTGTGTCCCGCTGTGTTCCGTGGTGTCCCACTTTGTCCCCCGCTGTGTCCTCCGCTGTGTCCCCGCTGTGTCCCGCTTTGTCCTCACTGTGTCCCCCACTGTCTCCTGCTCTGTCCCCCGCTGTTTCTCACGCTTTGTCCCCACTGTGTCCCACTGTGTCCCGCTGTGTCCCGCTGTGTCCTCCACTGTGTCTCTTTGTGTCCCCTGCTGTGTACCCCGCTGTGTCCCCGCTGTATCGACGCTGTGTCCCGCTGGGTCCTGCTGTGTCCTCACTGTGTTCCCCGTTGTGTCCCGCTGTGTCCCCCACTGTGTCCCCCGCTGTGTCCCCCGCTGTGTCCCGTTATATATCGCTGTGTCCCCCGCTGTGTCCCAGCTG
>NW_012295174.1:0-2500 GCF_000151885.1 Dipodomys ordii
TGCTTCTCATTCTGCTTCTGCGTCTTCTGTTTCTTCTGCTTCTCCTGCTTCTGCTTCTCCTGCTTCTCCTACTTCTCGTGCTGCTTCTCCTTCTGCGTCTCTTTCTGCTTCTGCTTATCCTTTTTCTTCTCCTACTCCTAATCCTTCTCTTTCGCCTTCTCCTTCTTCTTCTTCTGCTTGTCCTGGTGCTTCTGCTTCTGCTTATTCTACTATTTCTGTTTCTTCTGCTTCTGCTTCAGATTGTGCTTCTTCTGTTTCTCCTGCTTCAGATTATGCTTCTGCTTCTTCGGCTTCTCCTGTTACTTCTGTTTCTGCTTCTCCTGCTTCTTCTGCTTCTCCTGCTTGTCCTGCTTCTCTTTCCGCTTCATCTTCTGCTTCTGCTTCTCCTTCTGCTTCTGCTTCTGCTCTTCTCCTTCTTCTGTTTCGTTTGCTTCTGTTTCTTCTGCTTCTTCTTCTTCTGTTTCTTCTAATTCTACTTCTGCTTCTCCTTCTCCTCTTTCTTCTTCTTCTTCTTCTTCTTCTTCTTCTTATGCTTATTCTTTTTCTACTGCTTCTGCTTCTCCTGCTTCTGCTTCTTCTTCTTCTACTGCTTCTCCTTCTTCTTCTTCTTGTTCTTGTTCTTGTTCTTCTTCTTCTTCTTCTTCTTCTTCTTCTTCTTCTTCTTCTTCTTCTTCTTCTTCTTCTTCTTCTTCTTCTCTTTCTTCTGCTTCTTCTTTTCCTGCTTCTTCTGGTTCTACTGCTTCTCTTTCTGCTACTCATTCTGCTTCTCCTTCTGGTTCTGCTTCTCCTATTGCTTCTGCTGCTCTTCCTTCTCTTTCTCCTACTTCTACTTCTTCTTCTGCTTCTGCTTCTTCTGCGTCTCCTGCTTCTCCTTCTGCATCTCCTTCTGCTTGTGCTTGTCCTTATGCTTATTCTTCTGTTTCTGCTTCTCCTTCTGCTTCTTCTGCTTCTCCTTCTGATTCTCCTTCTGCTTCTGCTTCGGTTTCTCCTTCTTGTTCTCGTTCTTCTGCTTTTCCTTCTGTTTCTCCTTCTGCTTCTGCTGCAACTGCTACTGCTCTTTCTGTTTCTTCTGCTTCTCCTTCTGCTTTTCATTCTCTTTCCGCTTCTGCTTCTCCTTCAGCTTCTCATTCTGCTTCTCCAGATTCTGCTTCTTCTGCTTCTCCTGCTTCTCCTTCTGCTTCAGGTTCTGCTTCTGCTTCTTCGGATTCTTATGCTTCTGCCTCTCCTGCTTCTGCTTCTTCTGCTTCCCCTCCTTCTCTTTCTGCTTCTCCTTCTGCTTCTCCTTCTGCTTCTGCTTCTTCTCCTTCTTCTGTTTCTTCTGCTTCTGTTTCTCCTGCTTCTGCTTCTCCTGCTTCTCGTTCTGCTTCTCTTTCTGCTTCTCCTTCTCCTTCTTCTGCTTCTCATTCTGCTTCTGCTTCTCCTTCTGCTTCTGCTTCTGCTTCAATTTCTCCTTCTGCTTCTCATTCTGCTTCTGCGTCTTCTGTTTCTTCTGCTTCTCCTGCTTCTGCTTCTCCTGCTTCTCCTACTTCTCGTGCTGCTTCTCCTTCTGCGTCTCTTTCTGCTTCTGCTTATCCTTTTGCTTCTCCTACTCCTAATCCTTCTCTTTCGCCTTCTCCGTCTTCTTCTTCTGCTTCTCCTGCTGCTTCTGCTTCTGCTTATTCTACTATTTCTGTTTCTTCTGCTTCGGCTTCAGATTATGCTTCTTCTGTTTCTCCTGCTTCAGATTCTGCTTCTGCTTCTTCGGCTTCTCCTGTTTCTTCTGCTTCTGCTTCTCCTGCATCTTCTGCATCTCCTGCTTCTCATTCAGCTTCTCCTTCAGCTACTGCTTCTCCTTCTGCTTCTGCTTCTGCTCTTCTCCTTATTCTGTTTCTTTTGCTTCTGTTTCATCTTCTTCTTCTTCTGTTTCTTCTGATTCTACTTCCGCTTCTCCTTCTTCTCCTCTTTCTGCTTCTACTTCTGCTTCTTCTGATTTTCCTGCTTCTCCTTCTTGTTCTGCTTCTGTTTCTGCTTCTCTTTCTGCTTCTGCTACTCCTTCTGCTGCTCCTTCTCCTTCTCCTTCTTCTTCTTCTCCCACTGCTTCTGCTTCTGCTTCTTTTGCTTATTCTCTTTCGTCTGCTTCTGCTTCTCCTGCTTCTGCTTCTTCTGCTTCTAGTGCTTCTCCTTATTCTTCTCCTTATTCTTCTCCTTATGCTTCTTCTTCTTCTTCTTCTTCTTCTTCTTCTTCTTCTTCTTCTTCTTCTTCTTCTTCTTCTTCTTCTTCTTCTTCTTCTTCTTCTTCTTCTCTTTTTTCTGCTTCTGCTTTTCCTGCTTCTTCTGCTTCTACTGCTTCTCTTTCTGCTTCTCATTCTGTTTCTCCTTCTCCTTCTGCTTCTCCTATTGCTTCTGCTGCCGTTCCTTCTCCTTCTCCTTCTCCTACTTCTGCTTCTCCTTCTGTTTATGCTTCTTCTGCTTCTCCAGCTTCTCCTTCTGCATCTTCTTCTGCTTCTGCTTCTCCTTCTGC
>NW_012295175.1:0-5312 GCF_000151885.1 Dipodomys ordii
TCACAGCGGGACACAACGGGACACAGTGGGACGCAGCAGGGACAAAGCTTGAGACACAGCGGGGTACAGAGCGGGAGACAGCGGGGGACACAGCGAGGACACAGCGGGACACAGCGCTGACACTGCGGGGGACACAGCGGGGGACACAGCGGGGTCACAGCCGGACACAGCGGGACACAGCGGGGGAAACAGGGGGGAACCAGCGGGACCCAGCGCGGGACACAGCGTGGACACATTGGGACACAGCGGGGACACAGCGGGACACAGCGGGGGACACAGCAGTACACAGCGGGACACAGCGGGTCAACGCGAGGGACACAGAGGGGTACATAGCGGGACACAGTGGGGAACACAGGGAGGACACAGCGGGACCCAGCGGGACACAGCGTCGATACAGCGGGGACACATCGGGACACAGTGGGGTACACAGCTGGGGACACAACGGGACACAGCGGGGGACACAGCGAGGACACAGCAGAACACAGCGTGGGAAACAGCGAGGACACAGCGGGACACAGCGAGACACAGCGGGACACAGTGGGGACACAGCAGTAGACACAGCGAGACACAGCGGGGGACACAGCGGGACACAGCGGGGAACACAGCGAGGACACAGCGGGGACACAACGGGGACACTGCGGGAACATAGTGGGACACAGCGGGGCACACAGCGGGACAAAGCGGGACACAGCTTGGGACACAGCGGGAACACAGCAGGACACAGCAGGGGACACAGCGAGGACACAGCGGGACACAGTGGGACACAGCGTGGGACAAAGCGGGAGACAGCAGGGGACACAACGAGGACAGAGCGGGACACAGCGGCGACACATAGAGGACTCAGCGGGGGACACAGTGGGGGACAGAGCGGGACACATCGGGACACTGCGGGGCACAGCGGGGGACCCCGCGGGACACAGCGGGGGACCCAGCGGGACCCAGCGGGACACAGCGGGACACTGCGGGGCACAGCGGGGGACACAGCGGGATACAGCGGGGGACACAGGGAGGACACAGTGGAACACAGCATGGGACAAAGCGAGCACACAGCGGGAAACAGCGAGACACAGCTGGACCCAGCGGGGACCCAGCAGTGGACACAGCGGGACCCAGCGGGGGACACAGCGGGACCCAGCGGGACACAGCGGGGGACACAGCCGGACACAGCAGGGACACAGCGGGGACACAGCGCACCCAGCAGGACACAGCGGGGACCCAGCGGGACCCAGCAGGACACAGCGGGGGACACAGCGGGACACAGCGGGGGACACAGCAGGGACACAGTGGGACATAGTAGGACACAGCGTGGGACAAAGCGGGAGACAGCGGAGGACACAGCGAGGACACAGCTGGACACAGCGGGGACACAGAGGGGACTCAGCAGGGGACATAGAGGGGAAAAAGCGGGACACCACGGGACACAGTAGGACACAGCGGGACACAGCGGGGACACTGCGGGACACAGCCGGGGGCCACAGCAGTGGACAGCGGGGGACAGAGAAGGGACACAGCGGGACACAGAGGGGACACAACTGGACACAGAAGGGTACACAGCGGGGCACAGCGGACACACAACGGGGACAGAGCTGGACACAGAGGGACACAGATGGGACAGAGCGGGACACAGCGGGACACAGCGGGACACAGCAGGGGACTCAGCGGGACACAGCGGGGGACACAGGGAGGACACAGCTGGACACTGAATGAGACACAGCGAGGACACAGCCGGACACAGCGAAACACAGCGTGACACAGTGGGGACACAGCAGGGGACACAGCGGGACACAGCCGGGGACACAGAGGGACACAGCGGGGTGCACAGCAAGGAAAGAGGGACACAGCGGGGGACACAGCGAGGAAACAGCGGGACACAGCGGTGACACAGCGGGACACAGCTGGGGACACTGCGGGACACAGCGGGACACAGCGGCGACACAGCAAGGACACAGCGGGGTACAGAGCGGGAGACAGTGGGGGACACAGCGAGCACACAGCGGGACACAGCGCTGACACTGCGGGGGACACAGCGGGGGACACAGCGGGACACAGCGGGGGACACAGGGGGGACACAGCGGGACCCAGCGCGGGACACAGCGAGGACACATTGGGACACAGCGGGGACACAGCTGGACTCAGCGGGGGACACAGCAGTACACAGCGGGACACAGCGGGACACAGCGGGGGACACAGAGGGGTAAACAGCAGGACACAGTGGGGAACACAGCGAGGACACAGCAGGACCAAGCGGGACACAGCGTCGATACAGTGGGGACACAGCGGGACACAGCGGGGTACACAGCTGGGTACACAACGGGACACAGCGGGGGACACAGCGAGGACACAGCAGAACACAGCGTGGGAAACAGCGAGGACACAACGGGACACAGCGAGACACAGCGGGACACAGTGGGCACACAGCAGTAGACACAGCGGGACACAGCGAGGACACAGCGGGGACACAGCGGGGACACAGTGGCACCCAGCAGGACAAAGCGGGGCACACAGCGGGACACAGCGGGACACAGCTTGGGACACAGCGGGAACACAGCAGGACACAGCCAGGGACACAGCGAGGACAGAGCGGGACACAGCGGGACACATCGTGGGACAAAGCGGGAGATAGCAGGGGACACAGCGAGGACACAGCGGGACACAGTGGCGACACATAGAGGACTCAGCGGGGGACAAAGTGGGGGACAGAGCGGGACACAGAGGGACCCAGCGGGGACAAAGCGTGAGACACAGCGGTGGACAGAGCGGGAGACAGAGGCCAACACAGCGAGGACACAGCGGGACACAGCGGGGACACAGAGGTGGCTCAGGGGGGCCACAGCGGGGGACAAAGCGGGACACCACAGAACACAGTGGGACACAGCGTGAAAGAGCGGTGAACCTGCGGGGACACAGCGGGACACAGCGGGGGACACAGCGGGACACAGCAGGGACACAGCGGGGACACAGCGGGACACAGCAGGACACAGCGGGACACAGCAGGACAGAGCGGGGGACACAGCGGAACACAGCGGGGGATACAGCGGGACACAGCGGGGACACAGCAGGACCCAGTGGGGAAACAGCGGGGACACAGTGGGACACAGCGAGGACACAGTGGAACACAGCGGGACACTGCGGGGCACAGCGGTGGACACAGCGGGACACAGCGGGGGACACAGGGAGGACACAGCGGAACACAGCATGGGACAAAGCGAGGACACAGCGGGAAACAGCAAGACACAGCGGGACCCAGCGGGGGACAAAGCGGGACACCACGGAACACAGCAGGACGCAGCGTGAAACAGCGGTGAACCTGCGGGGACACAGCGGGAAACAGCGGTGAACCTGCGGGGACACAGCGGGACACAGCGGGGGACACAGCGGGACACAACGGGACACAGCGGGGGACACAGCTGGACACAGCAGGGACACAGCAGGGACACAGCGGGACCCAGCAGGACACAGCGGGGGACACAGCGGGACACAGTGGGACACAGCGGGGGACACAGCAGGGACACAGTGGGACACAGTAGGACACAGCGTGGGACAAAGCGGGAGACAACAGAGGACACAGCGAGGACACAGCTGGACACAGCGGGGACACAGAGGGGACTTAGCAGGGGACATAGAGGGGAAAAAGCGGGACACCACGGGACACAGTAGGACGCAGCGGGACACAGCGGGGACACTGCGGGACACAGCCGGGGGACACAGCGGTGGACAGCGGGGGACAGAGAAGGGACACAGCGGGACACAGAGGGGACAGAGCTGGACACAGAAGGGTACACAGCGGGGCACAGCGGACACACAACGGGGACAGAGCTGGACACAGAGGGACACAGAGGGGACAGAGCGTGACACAGCGGGACACAGC
Organism: Dipodomys ordii; assembly: GCF_000151885.1. Taxonomy (NCBI): domain Eukaryota; kingdom Metazoa; phylum Chordata; class Mammalia; order Rodentia; family Heteromyidae; genus Dipodomys; species Dipodomys ordii. The sequence goes on from NW_012295175.1 coordinate 3,869, forward strand.
GGGACACAGCAGGGGACTCAGCGGGACACAGCGGGGGACACAGGGAAGACACAGCTGGACACTGAGGGAGACAGAGCGAGGACACAGCCGGACACAGCGAAACACAGCGTGACACAGTGGGGACACAGCAGGGGACACAGCGGGACACAGCGGGGGACACAGAGGGACACAGCGGGGTACACAGCAGGCACAAAGCGGGACACAGCGAGGACAAAGCGGGACTCAGCGGTGACACAGCGGGACACAGCTGGGGACACTGCGGGACACAGCGGGGACACAGCAAAAACACAGCGGGGGACACAGAGGTACACAGCAGGACACAGCCGGGGACACAGCAGGACACAGCGAGAGACACAGCGGGGGACACAGCGGGACGCAGCGGGGGACACAGCGAGGACACAGTGGGACCCAGCGGGACACAGCGTCGATAGAGTGGGGACACAGCGGGACACAGCGGTGAAACAACCGGACTCAGCGGGGGACACTGTGGGACCCAGCGGGACCCAGCGGGGACATAGCAAGGACACAGCGGGGGACACAGCGGGACACAGCAGGGAACACAGCAAGGGACACAGCGGGAGACACAGCGGGACACAGTGGGGAACACAGAGAGAGACACAGCAGGACCCAGCGGGACACAGCGTCGATACAGCGGGTACACAGCGGGACACAGCGGGGTACACAGCTGTTGACACAACGGGACACAGTGGGACACAGCGGGGTACACAGCTGTTGACACAACGGGACACAGTGGGGACACAGCAGGACACAGCGGGACACAGCGGGGCACAGCAGGGACAAAACGGGAGACACAGTGGGGAACAGAGCAGGACACAGCGGGGACACAGAGAGGACACAGTGGGGACACAGCGAGACTCAGCCGGGGACACAGCGGGGGAAAAAGCGGGACACCACGGGACACAGTGGGACACAGCGGGACACAGCGGGACACAGCGGGGTACACAGCTGTTGACACAACGGGAAACAGTGGGGGACAAAGCGGGACACAGCGGGGACGCAGCGGGACACAGCGGGACACAGCGGGACACGGCGGGGGACACAGCGGGACACAGAGCGGGACATAGCGAGGACACAGCGGGACAAAGCGGGACACAGCTGGGGACACAGCGAGGACACAGTGGGGGACACAGTGGGGGAAACAGCTGGACACAGCGGGGAACACAGCGAGGACACAGCGGCACCCAGCGGGACACAACGTAGATACAGCGGAGACACAGCGTTACACAGCATGGTACAAAGCTGTGGACACAACGGGACACAGTGGGGGCACAGCGGGACACAGCAGGACGCAGTGGGACACAGCGGGGACAAAGCGTGAGACACAGCAGGGGACAGAGCTGGAGACAGCGGGGGACACAGCGGGGACACAGCGAGGACACAGCGGGACAGAGCGGGACACTGCAGGGCACAGCGGGACACAGCG
>NW_012295176.1:0-5312 GCF_000151885.1 Dipodomys ordii
TCACACTGTGTCCTGTGGTGTCCCGCTTTGTCCCCCGCTATGTCCAAGGCTGAGTCCCCTCTGTGTCCCCGCTGTGTCCCGCTGTGTCCCCCGCTGTGTCCTTGCTGTGTCCCTGCTGTGTCCCGCTGGGTCCCGCTGTGTCCCCGCAGTGTCCCCGCTGTGTCCCGCTGTGTCCCACTGTGTCCTGTGGTGTCCCGCTTTGTCCCCCGCTATGTCCACTGCTGAGTCCCCTCTGTGTCCCCGCTGTGTCCCGCTGTGTCCCGCTGTGTCCCCCGCTGTGTCCTGCTGTGTCCCGCTGTGTCCCGCTGTGTTCCCTGCTGTGTCCCGCTGTGTCCCCGCAGGTTCACCGCTGTTTCACGCTGTGTCCCGCTGTGTTCCGTGGTGTCCCGCTTTGTCCCCCGCTGTGGCCCCCCTGAGCCACCTCTGTGTCCCCGCTGTGTCCCGCTTGTCCTCGCTGTGTCCGCCTCTGTCTCCTGCTCTGTCCACTGCTGTGTCTCACGCTTTGTCCCCGCTGGGTCCCGCTGTGTCCCGCTCTGTCCCCCACTGTGTCCCCCGCTGAGTCCTATATGTGTCACCACTGTGTCCCGCTGTGTCCTCGCTGTGTCCCCTGCCATCTCCTGCTTTGTCCCACGATGTGTCCCGCTGTGTCCCGCTGTGTCCTCGCTGTGTCCCCGGCTGTGTCCTGCTGTGTTCCCGCTGTGTCCCAAGCTGTGTCCCGCTGTGTCCCGCTGTGTCCCGCTGTGTGCCCCGCTGTGTCCTGCTGGGTGCCGCTGTGTCCCCGCTGTGTCCCCGCTGTGTCCTCGCTGTGTCTCGCTGTGTCTACTGCTGTGTCCCCACTGTGTCCCGCTGTGTCTCGCTGTGTCCCGCTGTGTCCTCGCTGTTTCCCACGCTGTGTTCTGCTGTGTCCTCCCTGTGTCCCCCGCTGTGTCCCGTTGTGTACCCAGCTGTGTACCCCGCTGTGTCCCGCTGTGTCCCCGCTGTATCGACGCTGTGTCCCGCTTGGTCCCGCTGTGTCCTCGCTGTGTTCCCCGCTGTGTCCCGCTGTTTACTCCTCTATGTCCCCGGCTGTGTCCCCCGCTGTGTCCCGCTGTGTCCCGCTGTGTACTGCTGTGTCCCCCGCTGAGTCCCGCTGTGTCCCAATGTGTCCTCCCTGTGTCCCGCGCTGGGTCCCGCTGGGTCCCCCCTGTTTCCCCCGCTGTGTCCCGCTGTGTCCGGCTGTGTCCCCCGCTGTGTCCCCCGCTGTGTCCCCCGCAGTGTCAGCGCTGTGTCCCGCTGTGTCCTCGCTGTGTCCCCTGCTGTCTCCCACTCTGTACCCCGCTGTGTCTCAAGCTTTGTTCCCGCTGTGTCCCACTGTGTCCCGCTGTGTCCCGCTGTGCCCCCACTGTGTCCCGTTGTGTTCACAGCTGTGTACCACGCTGTGTAACGCTGTGTCCCCGAGTATCGACGCTGTGTACCGCTGGGACCCGCTGTGTCCTCGCTGTGTTCCCCGCTGTGTCCCGCTGTGTCCCCCACTGTGTCCCCCGCTGTGTCCCTATGTGTCCCACGCTTTGTCCCCCTGTGTCCCCGCAGTTTCCCCGCTGTGTCCCGCTGTTTCCCACTGTGTTCTGTGGTGTCCCGCTTTGTCCCCCGCTGTGTCCCCCGGTGAGTCGCCGCTGTGTCCCCGCTTTGTCCCGCTGAGTCCTCCATGTGTCCCCCGCTGTGTCCCGCTGTGTCCCCTGCTGTGTCCCGCTGTGTCCACTGCTGGGACCCGGCTGTGTCCCGCTGTGTCCCGCTGTGTCCTCACTGTGTCCCACTCTGTGTTCCGCTGTGTCCTCGCTTTGTCCCCCGCTGTGTCCCGCTGTGTCCCCCGCTGTGCCCTGCAGTGTCCCGCTCTGTCCCACTGTGTCCTCGCTGTGTCCCGCTGTGTCCCCCACTGTTTCCCCTGCTGTGTCCGGCTGTGTCCCCCTCTGTGTCCCGCTCTGTCCCCCTCTGTGTCCCGCTGTGTCCCCCGCTGTGTCCCACTGTGTCCCCGCAGCGTCACTGCTGTTTCCTGCTGTTTCCTGCTGTGTTCCGTGGTGTCCCTCTTTGTCTCCCGCTGTGTCCCCCGCTGTGTCCCGCTGTGTCCGACTGTGTCCCGCTCTGTCCCCGCTGTGTCCCGCTGTGTCCCCTCTGTGTGCCCGCTGTGTCCCGCTGTGTCCCCCGCTTTGTCCTGCTGTGTCCCCACAGTGTCCCGCTGTGTCCCACTGTGTCCCATTGTGTCCCGTGTTGTCCCTCTTTGTCCCCCGCTGTGTCCACCGCTGAGTCCCCTCTTTGTGGCCGCTGTTTCCTGCTGTGTCCTCGCTGTGTCCCCCGCTGTCTCCCGCTTTGTCCCCCGCTGTGTCCCCGCTGTGTCACGCTATGTCCTCGCTGTTTTCCCCGCTGTGTCCCGCTGTGTCCCCGCTATGTCCCCAGCTGTGTCCCGCTGTGTCCCGCTGTGTACCCCGCTGTGTCCCGCTATATTCACGCAGTGTCCCGCTGTGTCCCGCTGTGTCCTCGCTGTGTCCCCCGCTGTGTCCCGTTGTGTCCCCAGCTATGTACCTCGCTGTGTCCCGCTGTGTCCACGCTGTATCGACGCTGGGTCCCACTGGGTCCCGCTGTGTCCTCCCTGTGTCCCCATCTATGTCCCGCCGAGTCTGCCACTGTGTCCCGCTGTGTCTACTGCTTTGTCCCCGCTGTGTCCCGCTGTGTCCTCGCTGTGTCCCCCGCTGTCGCCCGCTTTGTCCCCCGCTGAGTTCCGCTGTGTCACGCTGTGTCCCCCTGTGTCCCCCGCTGTATCCCGCTGTGTCCCCGCTATGTCCCCAGCTGTGTCACGCTGTGTTCTGCTGTGTCCCCCGCTGTGTCCCGCTATGTTCCCGCAGTGTCCCGCTGTGTCCCGCTGTGTCCTCGCTGTGTCCCCCGCTGTGTCCCGTTGTGTCCCCAGCTGTGTACGTCGCTGTGTCCCGCTGTGTCCCCGCTGTATCGACGCTGGGTCCCACTGGGTCCCGCTGTGTCCTCCCTGTGTCCCCAGCTATGTCCCGCCGTGTCCGCCAGAGTGTCCCGCTGTGTCTACTGCTTTGTCGCCGCTGTGTCCCGCTGTGTCCCACTGTGTCCTCGCTGTGTCCCACGCTGTGTTCTGCTGTTGCCTCGCTTTTTTCCTCACTGTGTCCCGCTGTGTACCCCTCTGTGTCCCCCGCTGTTTCCCGCTGTGTCCCCCGCTGTGTTCCTGCTGTGTCCCCGCTGTGTCCCGCTGTGTCCCGCTGTGTACTGCTGCGTCACTCGGTGAGTCCCGCTGTGTCCCCGCTGTGTCCCAATGTGTCCTCGCTCTGTCCCCCGCTGTGTACCGCTGTGTCCTTCCTGTGTCCCCCGCTGTGTCCCGCTGTGTCCCGCTGTGTCTCCCGCTGTGTCCCCCGCTATGTCCCGCTGTGTCCCCCGCTGTGTCCCGCTCTGTCCTTGCTGTGTCCCCCACTGTGTGCCGCTGTGTCCTCGCTGTGTCTCCCACTGTGTCACGCTGTGTCCTTTTGTGTCACGCTGTTTCCCCGCTGTGTCCCTCTGTGTACCTCGCTGTGTCCAGCTTTGTCCCCGCTGTGTCTCGCTGTGTCCCACGCTCTGTCTCACACTGTGTCCCGCAGTGTCCCCCGCTGTGTCCTGCTGTATCCCCCGCTGTGTCCCCCGCTGAGTCCGCACTGTGTCACCGCTGTGTCCCGCTGTTTCCTCGCTTTGTCCCCTGCTGTCTCCCTCTCTGTCCCATGCTGTGTCTCACGCTTTGTCCCTGCTGTGTCCCACTGTGTCCCGCTGTGTCCGGCTGTGCCCCCACTGTGTCCCGTTGTGTCCACAACTGTGTACCACGCTGTTTAACGCTGTGTCCCCGCTGTATCGACGCTCTGTCCCACTGTGTCCCGCTGTGTCCTCGCTGTGTTCCCTGCTGTGTCCCGCTGTGTCCCCTGCTGTGTCCCCCGCTGTGTCCTTGCTGTGTCCCCTGCTGTGTCCCGCTGTGTCCTCACTGGGTCCCCCACTGTGTCCCGCTGTGTCCCCCGCTGTGTCCCGCATGTCCGGCTATGTCCTTCTCTGTCCCCGCTGTGTCCCGCTGTGTCCCGCTGTGTCCCCGCGGTGTGCCTGTTGTGTCCCGCTGTGTCCCACTGTGTCCCCGCTGTGTCCCGCTGTGTCCCCCGATGTGTCCCCCGCTGTGTCCTTGCTGTGTCCCTGCTGTGTCCCGCTGTGTCCTCACTGGGTCCCCCACTGTGTCCCACTGTGTCCCCCGCTGTGTCCCGCTGTGTCCCCGCTGTGTGCCTGCTGTGTCCCGCTGTGTCCCCGCTGTGTGCCTGCTGTGTCCCGCTGTGTCCCACTGTGTCCCCGCTGTGTCCCGCTGTGTCCCGCTGTGTCCCCACTGTGTGCCCGCTGTGTCCCGCTGTGTACCCCGCTGTGTCCAGTTGTGTTACCGCTTTGTCTCGCTGTGGCCACTCTCTGTCTCCGCTGTCCCCCGCTGTGTGCCCCGCTGTGTCCCGCTGTGTCCCGCTATGTCCCCCGCTTTGTCCTGCTGTGTCCCGCAGTGTCCCCGCTGTGTCCCGCTGTGTAACACTATGTCCCGTGGTGTCCCACTTTGTCCCACGCTGTGTCCCCCGGTGAGTCCCCTCTGTGTCTCCTCTGTGTCCCCCTGTGTCCTCGCTGTGTCCCCCGCTGTCTCCCGCTTTGACTCCCGCTGTGTTCCGCTGTGTCCCGCTGTGTCCCCGCTGTGTCCCCAGCTGTGTCCCGCTGTGTCCCGCTGTGTACCCCGCTGTGTCCTGCTATGTTCCCGCAGTGTCCCCGCTGTGTCCCGCTGTGTCCCGCTGTGTCCTTGCTGTGTCCCCAGCTGTGTACCCCACTGTGTCCCGCTGTGTCCCTGCTGTATCGACGCTGGGTCCCGCTGTGTCCCGCTGTGTCCTCCCTTTGTCCAATGCTGTGTCCCGCTGTGTCTACTGCTGTTTCCCCGCTGTGTCCCCCTGGGTCCAGCTGGGTCCCTGCTGTATCCACGCTGGGTCCCGCTGGGTCCTGGTCTGTCATCCCTGTGTCCCCCCGCTGTGTACCGCTCTGTCCCCTGCTGTGTCTCTGCTGTGTCCCCGCTGTGTCCCGCTTTGTCCCGCTGTATACTGCTGTGTCCCCCGCTGAATCACGCTGTGTCCCAATGTGTCCCAATGTGTCTTCGCTCTGTCAACCACTGTGTCCCGCTGTGTCCTCCCTGTGTCCCCCGCGGTGTCCCGCTGTGTCCAACTGTGTCCCCCGCTGTGCCCCCCGCTTATGTCCCGCTGTGTCCCCGCTGTGTCCACTGGGTCCTTGCTGTG
>NW_012295177.1:0-2639 GCF_000151885.1 Dipodomys ordii
ACACAGCGGTACACAGCGGGGACACAGCGGGGACACAGCGAGACACAGCGGGACACAGCAGGACACAGCGGGACACAGCACGACATAGCTGGGACACAGCGAGGACACAGCGGGACACAGCATGGACAAAGAGGGGCACAGCGGGGACACAGCGGGACACAGCAGGACACAGCGGGGACTCAGCGGGACACAGCGTGGGACACAGCGGGGACTCAGCGGGGACACAGCAGTACACAGCGGGACGCAGCGGGGACACAGCGAGACACAGCGGGACACAGCAGGGGACAGAGAGGGACACAGTGGGGGACAAAGCGGGAGACAAAGCAGGACAAAGCGGGGACACAGCGGGGACACAGCGGGAACCAGCGGGACCCAGCAGGGCACAGCGGGACACAGCGGGGACAAAGTGAGAACAGAGCGGGACACAGCGTCGACACAGCGGGGACACAGTGGGACACAGCATGGGACACAGCAGGGGACACATTGGGGGAGAGCGGGGATATAGAGGGACACAGCAAGACACAGCGGGGGACACAGCGCGGACACAGCGGGACACAACGGGGGACACAGTGGGACACAGCGGGGACACAGCGGGGACACAGCAGGGTACACAGTGGGACACAGCGGGACACAGCCGAGGAACACAGCGTGGACACAGCGGGGACACAGCAGGAGACAGCGGGGACACAGTAAGGACATAGAGGGGGACACAGCGGGACACAGCAGGGACACAGCGGGACACAGCGGGGACACATCGGGACACAGCGGGTTCATAGAGAGGACACAGCGGGACACAGGAGGACAAAGCGGGGACACAGCAGGGACACAGCGGGGGACACAGTGGGACACAGCGGGGAATACAGCGAGGACACAGCAGGGACATAGCCTTGACACAGCGAGGACACAGCAGGGACACAGCGGGACACAGCGGTACACAGCGGTACACAGCGGTGGTCATAGCATGGACAAAGCGGGTCACAGGAGGACAAAGCAGAGACACATGGGGGACACAGCTGGGGACACAGTGGGACACAGCAGGGGACACAGCGGGACACAGCGGGACACGGTGGGACCCAGGGAGACACAGCAGGACACAGCGGGGGACACAGTGGGGACACAGCGTGGCACAGCGGAGACACAGCGGGGACATAGAGGGGACACAGAAAGGACACTGCGGGTGACAGAGCCGGACACAGCGGGACACAACGGAGACACAGCCAGACACAGCGGGGACACAGTGGGACACAGCAAGGGACACAGCGGGGACACAGCCGGGACACAGGGATACACAGCGGGACAGAGCGGGGACACAGCAGGACACAGGGGGGCACAGCTGGACACAGCGGGAGACACAACAGGACACAGCGGGGACAGAGCGGGACACAGCAGGGACAAAGAGGGAGACACATCGGGCGACAAAGCGAGACACCATGGGACACAGCGGGACACAGCGGGGACACAGCAGTGACACAGCGTGGACACAGGGGTACACAGCGGGACAGAGCGGGGACACAGCGGGACACAGTGGGACACAGCTGGACACAGCGGGAGACACAACGGGATACAGCGGGGACAGAGCGGGACACAGCAGGGACAAAGCGGGAGACACAGCGGGGGACATAGTGAGACACCACGGGACACAGCGGGACACAGCGGGGACACAGCAGCGACACAGCGTGGGACACAGCGGGGGGCAAAGAGGCGGACACAGCGGGACAGAGCGGGACACAGCGGGGACACAACGGGGACACAGCGGGACACAGCGGGACACAGCGGGACACAGCAGGGACACAGCGGGGGACAGAGCTGGACACAGCGGGACACAGCGGAGACACAGCGGTACACAGCGGGGACACAGCGGGGACACAGCGGGACACAGCGGGACACAGCGGGACACAGCGCGACATAGCTGGGACACAGCGAGGACACAGCGGGACACAGCATGGACAAAGAGGGGGACAGCGGGGACACAGCGGGACACAGCAGGACACAGCGGGGACTCAGCGGGACACAGCGTGGGACACAGCGGGGACTCAGCGGGGACACAGCAGTACACAGCGGGACGCAGCGGGGACACAGCGAGACACAGCGGGACACAGCGGGGGACAGAGAGGGACACAGCGGGGGACAAAGCGGGAGACAAAGCAGGACACAGCGGGGACAGAGCGGGGACACAGCGGGACACAGCGGGGACCTAGCGGGACCCAGCGGGACCCAGCAGGACAGAGCGGGACACAGCGTCGACACAGCGGGGACACAGTGGGACACAGCATGGGACACAGCAGGGGACACATTGGGGGAGAGCGGGGATATAGAGGGACACAGCAGGACACAGCTGGGGACACAGCGCGGACACAGCGGGACACAACGGGGGACACAGCGAGGACACCGCGGGATAGAGCGCGGGACAAAGCGGGACACAGCGGGACACAGCGGGGACACAGCGGGGACACAGCAGGGTACACAGCGGGACACAGTGGGACACAGCGGGGGAACACAGCGTGGACACAGCGGGGACACAGCAGAGACAGCGGGGACACAGCAAGGACATAGAGGGGACACAGCAGGGACACAGCAAGGACATAGAAGGGAGACAGCGGGGACACAGTGGAACACAGCGGGGGACAAGCGGGGAACCC
>NW_012295178.1:0-5309 GCF_000151885.1 Dipodomys ordii
TATGCAGAAGGAGAAGGAGAAAGATAAGCAGTAGAAGCAGAATAAGCAGGAGAAGCAGAAGCTGAAGAAACAGGAGAAGCCTAAGAAGTAGAAGCAGAATCTGAAGCAGAAGGAGAAACAGAAGAAGCATAATCTGAAGCAGAAGCAGAAGAAACAGAAATAGTAGAATAAGTAGAAGCAGAAGCAGCAGGAGAAGCAGAAGGAGAAGGCTAAAGAGAAGGTTAGGAGTAGGATAAGCAGAAGCAGAAAGAGTCGCAGAAGGAGAAGCAGCACGAGAAGTAGGAGAAGCAGGAGAAGCAGAAGCAGGAGAAGCAGAAGAAACAGAAGACGCAGAAGCAGAATGAGAAGCAGAAGGAGAAATTGAAGCAGAAGCAGAAGCAGAAGCAGAAGGAGAAGCAGAAGAAGTAGAAGGAGAAGGAGATGCAGAAAGAGAAGCAGAAAGAGAAGCAGAACGAAAAGCAGGAGAAGCAGAAACAGGAGAAGCAAAAGCAGAAGAAACAGAAGAAGGAGAAGAAGCACAAGAAGAAAGAGGAGAAGAAACAGAAGGAAAAGCAGAAAGAGAAGCAGGAGAAGCAGAAGAAGCAGGAGCAGGAGAGGCAGAAGCAGAAGAAGCCGAAGAAGCAGAAGCAGAACCTGAAGCAAAAGTAGAAGCAGGAGAAGCAGAAGAAGCAAAAGCAGGAGAAGCAGAAGCAGAAAGAGAAGCAAAAGCAGAAGGAAAAGCATAAGGAAAAGCAGAAGAAACAGAAGAAGCCGAGGCTGTTGCAGAAGAAGCAGAGATGCAGAAGCAGAAGGAGAAGCAGAATGAAAAGCAGAATAACGAGAAGGAGAAGGAGAAACAGAAGGAGAAGCAGAAAGAGAAGCAGAAGAAGGAGCAGGAGAAGGAAAAGCAGCAGGAGAAGCAGAAAGAGCAGCAGAAGGAGGAGCAGGAGATGCAGAAACAGGAGAAGCAGAAGCAGAAGAAAAAGGAGAAGGACAAGAAGCAGAAGCAGAAGGAGAAGCAGAAACAAAAGGAGAAGCAGAAAGAGAAGGAGGGGAAGCAGAAGAAGCAGAAGCAGGAGAAGCATAAGCAGAAGAAACAGGAGAAGCCGAAGAAGCAGAAGCAGAATCTGAAGCAGAAGGAGAAACAGAAGAAGCACAATCTGAAGCAGAAGAAACAGAAATAGTAGAATAAGCAGAAGCAGAAGCAGCAGGAGAAGCAGAAGAAGAAGACGGAGAAGGCGAGAGAGAAGGATTAGGAGTAAGAGAAGCAAAAGGATAAGCATAAGCAGAAAGAGACGCAGAAGGAGAAGCAGCACGAAAAGTAGGAGAAGCAGGAGAAGCAAAAGAAGCAGAAGCAGAAGGAGAAGCAGAAGTAGGAGAAGAAGAAGGAGAAGGAAGGGCAGCAGAAGCAATAGGAGAAGCATTAGGAGAAGCAGAAGCAGAATGAGAAGCAGAAAGAGAAGCACTAGAAGCAGAAGAAGCAGGAAAATCAAAAGCAGAAGAAAGAGAAGGAGAAGAAGAGGAAGAAGAAGAAGAAGAAGAAGAAGAAGAAGAAGAAGAAGAAGAAGAAGAAGAAGAAGAAGAAGACGAAGAAGAAGAAGCATCAGCATAAGGAGAAGCATAAGGAGAAGCATAAGGAGAAGCATAAGGAGAAGCAGTAGAAGCAGAAGAAGCAGAAGCAGGAGAAGCAGAAACAGAAGAAAAAGAATTAGCAAAAGAAGCAGAAGCAGAAGCAGTGGGAGAAGCAGAAGAAGGAGAAGGAGAAGGAGCAGCAGAAGGAGAAGCAGAAGCAGAAAGAGTAGCAGAAACAGAAGGAGAACAAGAAGGAAAAACAGGAGAAGCAGAAGAAGCAGAAGTAGAAGCAGAAAGAGGAGAAGAAGGAGAAGCAGAAGTAGAGTCAGAAGAAACAGAAGAAGAAGAAGCAGAAGAAACAGAAGCAAAAGAAACAGAAGAAGGAGAAGAGCAGAAGCAGAAGCAGAAGGAGAAGCAGAAGCAGAAGGAGAAGCAGAAAGAGAAGCAGGAGAAGCAGAAGAATCAGGAGAAGCAGAAGAAACAGGAGAAGCCGAAGAAGCAGAAGCAGAATCAGAAGCAGGAGAAACAGAAGAAGCACAATCTGAAGCAGAAGCTGAAGAAACAGAAATAGTAGAATAAGCAGAAGCAAAAGCAGCAGAAGAAGCAGAAGAAGAAGACGGAGAAAGCGAGAGAGAAGGATTAGGAGTAGGAAAAGCAAAAGAATAAGCAGAAGCAGAAAGAGACGCAGAAGGAGAAGTAGCACGAGAAGTAGGAGAAGCAGAAGCAGGAGAAGCAGAAGAAACAGAAGATGCAGAAGCAGAATGAGAAGCAGAAGGAGAAATTGAAGCAGAAGCAGAAGCAGAAGGAGAAGCAGAAGCCGAAGGAGAAGCAGAAGAAGGAGAAGGAGAACAGAAAGAGAAGCAGAAAGAGAAGCAGAACGAGAAGCAGGAGAAGCAGAAGAAGGAGAAGCAGAAGCAGAAGAAACAGAAGAAGGAGAAGCAGCAGAAGCAGAAGGAGAAGCAGAAACAGAAGGAAAAGCAGAAAGAGAAGCAGGAGAAGCAGAAGAAGCAGCAGCAGGAGAAGCAGAAGCAGGAGGAGCCGAAGAAGCAGAAGCAGAACCTGAAGCAGAAGGAGAAGCAGGAGAAGCAGAAGAAGCAGAACCTGGAGAAGCAGAAGGAGAAGCAGAAGCAGAAAGAGAAGCAAAAGCAGAAGGCGAAGAAGAAGGAGAAGCAAAAGAAACAGAAGAAGCAGAGGCAGTAGCAGAAGAAGCAGAAGATGCAGAAGGAGAAGCAGAAGGAAAAGCAGAAGAACGAGAAGGAGAAGTAGAAGGAGAAACAGAAGGAGAAGCAGAAAGAGAAGCAGAAGAAGGAGCAGGAGAAGGAAAAGCAGCAGGAGAAGCAGAAACAGCAGCAGAAGGACAAGCAGGAGATGTAGAAACAGGAGAAGCAGAAGCAGAAGAAAAAGGAGAAGGACAAGAAGCAGAAGCAGAAGGAGAAGCAGATACAGAAGCAGAAGAAGAAAGAGAAGGAGGGGAAGCAGAAGAAGCAGAAGCAGGAGAAGCAGAAGCATAAGAACCCGAAGAAGCAGAAGCAGAACCTGAAGCAGAAGGAGAAGCAGGAGAAGCAGAAGAAGCAGAATCTGGAGAAGCAGAATGAGAAGCAGAAGGAGAAGCAGAAGCGGAAAGAGAATCAAAGCAGAAGGAGAAGCAGAAGAAACAGAAGAAGCAGAAGCAGTAGCAGTTGCAGCAGAAGTAGAAGGAGAAGCAGAAGGAAAAGCAGAAAAAAGAGAAGGAGAAGGAAAAACAGAAGCAGAAGCAGAAGGAGAAGCAGAAGGAGAAGCAGAAGAAGCAGAAGGAGAAGCGAAGGAGAAGCAGAAGAAGAAGCATAAGGACAAGCACAAGCAGAAGGAGATGCAGAAGGAGAAGCAGGAGAAGCAGAAGAAGCAGAAGCAGAAGAAGAAATAGAAGTAGGAGAAGGAGAAGGAAGAACAGCAGAAGCAATAGGAGAAGCAGAAGGAGAAGCAGAAGAAGAATGAGAAGCAGAAAGAGAAGCAGTGGAAGCAGAAGAAGCAGGAAAAGCAGAAGCAGAAGAAAGAGAAGAAGAAGAAGAAGAAGAAGAAGAAGAAGAAGAAGAAGAAGAAGAAGAAGAAGAAGAAGAAGAAGAAGAAGGAGAAGGAGAAGAAGAAGGAGAAGAAGAAGAAGAAGAAGAAGAAGAAGAAGAAGAAGAAGAACAAGAACAAGAACAAGAACAAGAACAAGAAGAACAAGAAGAAGAACAAGAAGGAGGAGGAGGAGGAGGAGGAGAAGGAGAGGCATAAGGAGAAGCAGAAGAAGCAGAAGCAGGAGAAGCAGAAGCAGAAGAAAAGTAATAAGCATAAGAAGCAGAATCATTGGAAGAAGGAGAAGGAGCAACAGAAGGAGAAGCAGAAGAAGAATCAGAAGGAGAAGCAGAATAAGGAGAAGCAGAAGCAGAAGAAGCAGCAGAAGGAGAAGCAGAAGCAGCAGAAGATGCAGAAGGAGAAGCTGGAGAAGCAGAAGAAGCAGAAGCAGAAGGAGAAGCAGAAGTAGGAGAAGAAGAAGGAGAAGGAAGGGCAGCAGAAGCAATAGGAGAAGCATTAGGAGAAGCAGAAGCAGAATGAGAAGCAGAAAGAGAAGCAGTAGAAGCAGAAGAAGCAGGAAAATCATAAGCAGAAGAAAGAGAAGGGGAAGAAGAAGAAGAAGAAGAAGAAGAAGAAGAAGAAGAAGAAGAAGAAGAAGAAGAAGAAGAACAAGAAGAAGAAGAAGAAGAAGAAGAACAAGAAGCATCAGCATAAGGAGAAGCATAAGGAGAAGCATAAGGAGAAGCATAAGGAGAAGCAGTAGAAACAGAAGAAGCAGAAGCAGGAGAAGCAGAAGCAGAAAAAAAAGAATAAGCAAAAGAAGCAGAAACAGAAGCAGTGGGAGAAGCAGAAGAAGGAAAAGGAGAAGGAGAAGCAGAAGGAGAAGCAGAAGCAGAAAGAGAATCAGAAACAGAAGGAGAACAAGAAGGAGAAGCAGGAGAAGCAGAAGAAGCAGAAGTAGAAGCAGAAAGAGGAGAAGAACGAGAAGCAGAAGTAGAATCAGAAGAAACAGAAAAAGAAGAAGCAGAAGAAACAGAAGCATAAGAAACAGAAGAAGGAGAAGAGCAGAAGCAGAAGCAGAAGGAGAAGCAGTAGCAGAAGGAGAAGCAAAAGAGAAGCAGGAGAAGCAGAAGAAGCAGGAGAAGCAGAAGCAGAAGAAACAGGAGAAGCCGAATAAGCAGAAGCAGAATCTGAAGCAGGAGAAACAGAAGAAGCACAATCTGAAGCAGAAGCAGAACAAACAGAAATAGTAGAATAAGCAGAAGCAGAAGCAGCAGGAGAAGCAGAAGAAGAAGACGTCGAAGGCGAAAGAGAAGGATTAGAAGTAGGAGAAGAAAAAGGATAAGCAAAAGCAGAAAGAGACGCAGAAGGAGAAGCAGCAAGAGAAGTAGGAGAAGCTGGAGAAGCAGTAGCAGAAGAAACAGAAGACGCAGAAGCAGATTGAGAAGCAGAAGGAGAAATTGAAGCGGAAGCAGAATCAGAAGGAGAAGAAGAAGCAGAAGGAGAAGCAGAAGAAGGAGAAAGAGAAGCAGAAAGAGAAGCAGAAAGGGAAGCAGAACGAGAAGCAGGAGAAGCAGAAGCAGGAGAAGCAGAAGCAGAAGAAACAGAAAAAGGAGAAGAAGCAGAAGCAGAAGGAGAAGCAGAAACAGAAGGAAAACAGAAAGAGAAGCAGGAGAAGCAGAAGAAGCAGGAAAACAGAAACAAAAGAAAGAGAAGAAGAA
>NW_012295179.1:0-2061 GCF_000151885.1 Dipodomys ordii
ACAGCCGGACACAGTGGGACACAGCGGGGGACACAGGCGCGATGACACAGCCGGACCCAGCGCGGGACACAGCGAGGACGCATTGGGACACAGCGGGGACACAGCGGGACTCAGCGGGGGACACAGCAGTACACAGCGGGACACAGCGGGACACAGCGGGGGACACAGAGGGGTAAACAGCGGGACACAACGGGGAACACAGCGAGGACACAGCGGGACCAAGCGGGACACAGCGTCGATACAGCGGGGACACAGCGGGACACAACGGGGTACACAGCTGGGTACACAACGGGACTCAGCGGGGGACACAGCGAGGACACAGCAGAACACAGCATGGGAAACAACGAGGACACAGCGGGACACAGCGAGACACAGCGGGACACAGTGGGGACACAGCAGTAGACACAGCGGGACACAGCGAGGACACAGCGGGGACACAGCGGGGACACAGCGGCACCCAGCAGGACACAGCGGGGCACACAGCGGGACACAGCGGGACACAGCTTGGGACACAGCGGGAACACAGCAGGACACAGCCGGGGACACAGCGAGGACACAGCGGGACACAGCGGGACACATCGTGGGACAAAGCAGGAGATGGCAGGGGACACAGCAAGGACACAGCGGGACACAGTGGCGACACATATAGGACTCAGCGGGGGACACAGTGGGGGACAGAGCGGGACACAGCGGGACCCAGTGGGGACAAAGCGTGAGACACAGCAGTGGACAGAGCAGGAGACAGAGGCGGACACAGCGAGGACACAGCGGGACACAGCGGGGACACAGAGGTGGCTCACGGGGGCCACAGTGGGGGACAAAGCGGGACACCAGGGAACACAGCGGGACACAGCGTGAAACAGCGGTGAACCTGCGGGGACACAGCGGGACACAGCGGGGAATACAGCGGGACACAGCGGGGACACAACGGGGACACTGTGGGACTCATCAGGACACAGCGGGACACAGCAGGACACAGCGGGGGACACAGCGGGACACAGCGGGTGACACAGCGGGACACAGCGGGGACACAGAGGGGACTCAGCAGGGGACATAGGGGGGGACAAATCGGGACACCACAGGACACAGTGGGACACAGCGGAACACAGCGAGGACACTGCGGGGACACAGCGGGACAAAGCCGGGGACGCAGCGGGACCCAGCAGGACACAGCAGGACCCAGCGGGGAAACAGCGGGGACACAGTGGGACACAGCAAGGAGACAGCGGGACATAGCGGGACACTGCGGGGCACAGCGGGGGACACAGCGGGATACAGCGGGGGACACAGGGAGGACACAGCGGAACACAGCATGGGACAAAGTGAGGTCACAGCGGGAAGCAGCGAGACACAGCGAGACTCAGCTGGGACCCAGCAGTGGACACAGCGGGACACAGCGGGGAACAAAGCGGGACACCACGGAACACAGCAGGACACAGCGTGAAACAGCGGTGAACCTGCGGGGACACAGTGGGACACAGCGGGGGACCCAGCGCGACCCAGCGGGACACAGCGGGGGACACAGCCGGACACAGCAGGGACACAGCGGGGACACAGCGGGACCCAGCAAGACACAGCGGGGGACACAGCGGGACACAGCGGGACACAGCGGGGGACACAGCAGGGACACAGTGGGACACATTAGGACACAGCGTGGGACAAAGCGAGAGACAGCGGAGGACACAGCGAGGACACAGCTGGACACAGCGGGGACACAGAGGGGACTTAGCAGGGGACATAGAGGGGAAAAAGCGGGACACCACGGGACACAGTAGGACACAGCGGGACACAGTGGGGACACTGCGGGACACAGCCGGGGGACACAGCGGTGGACAGCGGGGGAAAGAGAAGGGACACAGCGGGACACAGAGGGGACACAGCTGGACACAGAAGGGTACACAGCGAGGCACAGCGGACACACAACGGGGACAGAGCTGGACACAGAGGGACACAGAAGGGACAGAGCGTGACACAGCGGGACACAGCAGGGGACTCAGCGGGACACAGCGGGGGACACAGGGAGGACACAGCTGGACTCTGAGGGAGACAGAGCGAGGACTC
>NW_012295180.1:0-1765 GCF_000151885.1 Dipodomys ordii
AGAAGGAGAAGGAGCAGCAGAAGGTGAAGAAGAAGGAGATGGAGGAGCAGAAAGAGAAGTAGAAACAGAAGGAGAAGAAGAAGGATTAGTTGGAGAATCAGAAGAAGCAGAAGCAGAAAGAGAAGCAGAAGAAGGAGAAGGAGAAGCAGAAGCAGAGGAAAGGAAGGAGAAGCAGAAGAAGCAGAAGCGGGAGAAGCAGAAGAAGAAGAAGAAACAGAAGATGTAGAAGGAGAAGAAGCAGAAGCAGAAGGAGAAGCAGAAACAGAAGGAACAGCAGAAAGAGAAGCAGGAGAAGCAGAAGAAGCAGCAGCAGGAGAAGCAGAAGCAGAAGAATCCGAAGAAGCAGAAGCAGAACCTGAAGCAGAAGGAGAAGCAGAAGAAACAGAAGAAGTAGAAGCAGTAGCAGTTGTAGCAGAAGCAGAACGAGAAGCAGAAGGAATAGCAGAAGAACAAGATGGAGAAGGAGAAACAGAAGGAGCAGCAGAAGGAGAAGCAGAAAGAGAAGCAGGTAAATCAGAAGAAGAAGAAGCAGAAGGAGAATCAGAAGGAGAAGCAGAAGAAGAAGAAGAAGAATGGTAGCAGAAGAAGATGCAGAAGGAGAAGCAGAAGAAGCAGAAGCAGAAGGAGAAGAAGGAAAAGCAGAAGAAGCAGAAGCAAAAGGAGAAGCAAAAGAAGGAGAAGGAGAAGCAGAAGCAGAAGAAGAAGCATAAGGACAAGAACAAGCAGAAGGAGATGCAGAAGGAGAAGCAGGAGAAAGAGAAGAAGCAGAAGCTGAAGGAGAAGCAGAAGTAGGAGAAGGAGAAGGAGGAGAAGCAGAAGCAGAAGGAGAAGCAGAAGCGGAATGAGAAGCAGAAACAGAAGCAGGAGAAGCACAAGAAAAAGAAGCAGGAGAAGCCGAAAGAGAAGAAGCAGAAGAAGCAGAAACAGAAGCAGAAGTAGAAGCAGAAGCAGAAGGAGAAGCAGCAGAACAAGTAGAACCAGAAATTCAGGCAGGAGAAACAGGAGAAGGAGAAGCAGCAGCAGAAGGAGAAGCAAAAAGAGAAGCAGCAGAAGAAGAACCAGCAAAAGGAGAAGCAGCAGAAGAAGCAGAAAAACAAGCAGGAGAAGGAGAAGCAGAAAGAGAAGTAGAAGCAGAAGAAGCAGAAGAAGAAGAAGAAGAAGAAGAAGAAGAAGAAGAAGAAGAAGAAGAAGAAGAAGGAGAAGAAGAAGAAGCATAAGAAGCATAAGAAGCAGAAGCAGGAGAAGCAGAACCAGAAGAAAAAGAAGAAGCATAAGAAGCAGAAGCAGAGGGAGAAGCAGAAGAAGGAGAAGGAGCAGCAGAAGGAGAAGCAGAAGGAGAAGCAGAAGGAAAATCAGAAGAAGGAGAAGCAGAAGCAGAAGAAGAAGCAGAAGAAGAAGCAGAAGCAGAAGAAGATGCAGAAGGAGAAGCAGGAGAAGCAGAAGAAGCAAAAGCAGAAGGAGAAGCAGAAGTAGGAGAAGGAGAAGGAGAATAAAGGGCAGCAGAATCAATAGGAGAAGCAGAAGGAGAAGAAGAAGCAGAATGAGAAGCAGAAAGAGAAGCAGTAGAAGCAGAAGAAGCAGGAAAAGCAGAAGCAGAAGAAAGAGAAGAAGAAGACGAAGAAGAAGAAGAAGAAGAAGAAGAAGAAGAAGAAGAAGAAGAAGAAGAAGAAGAAGAAGAAGAAGAAGAAGAAGAAGAAGAAGAAGAAGAAGAAGAAGAAGAAGCATAAGGAGAAGCATAAGGAGAAGCAGTAGAAGCAGCAGAAGC
>NW_012295181.1:0-3542 GCF_000151885.1 Dipodomys ordii
GAAGAAGTAGAAGAAGATGATGAAGAAGAAGAAGAAGAAGATGAAGAAGAAGAAGAAGAAGAAGAAGAAGCATAAGGAGAAGCATAAGGAGAAGCATAAGGAGAAGCATAAGGAGAAGCATAAGGAGAAGCAGTAGAAAGCAGAAGAAGCAGAAGCAGGAGAAGCAGAAGTAAAAGAATAAGCAAAAGAAGCAGAAGCAGAAGCAGTGGGAGAAGCAGAAGAAGGAGAAGGAGAACGAGCAGCAGAAGGAGAAGCAGAAGCAGAAAGAGAAGCAGAAACAGAAGGAGAACAAGAATAGAAGCAGGAGAATCAGAAGAAGCAGAAGTAGAAGCAGAAAGAGAAGAAGGAGAAGCAGAAGTAGAATCAGAAGAAACAGAAGAAGAAGCAGAAGAATCAGAAGCAAAAGAAACAGAAGAAGGAGAAGAGCAGAAGCAGAAGCAGAAGCAGAAGCAGAAGCGAAGGAGAAGCAGAAAGAGAAGTAGGAGAAGCAGAAGAAGCAGGAGAAGCAGAAGAAACAGGAGAAGCCGAAGAAGCAGAAGCAGAATCTGAAGCAGAAGGAGAAACAGAAGAAGCACAATCTGAAGCAGAAGCAGAAGAATCAGTAATAGTAGAATAAGCAGAAGCAGAAGCAGCAAGAGAAGCAGAAGAAGAAGAAGTCGGAGAAGGCGAGAGAGAAGGATTAGGAGTAGGAGAAGCAAAAGGATAAGCAGAAGCAGAAAGAGACGCAGAAGGAAAAGCAGCACGAGAAGTAGGAGAAGCAGGAGAAGCAGAAGAAACAGAAGACGAAGAAGCAGAATGAGAAGCAGAAAGAGAAATTGAAGCAGAAGCAGGAGGAGAAGCAGAAGCAAAAGGAGAAGGAGAAGGAGAAGCAGAACGAGAAGCAGGAGAAGCAGAAGCAGGAGAAGCAGAAGCAGAAGAAACAGAAGAAGGAGAAGAAGCAGAAGCAGAAGGAGAAGCAGAAACAGAAGGAAAAGCAAAAAGAGAAGCAGGAGAAGCAGAAGAAGCAGCAGCAGGAGAAGCAGAAGCAGAAGAAGCCGAAGAAGCAGAAGCAGAACCTGAAACAGAAGGAGAAGCAGGAGAAGCAGAAGAAGCAGCATCTGGAGAAGCAGAAGGAGAAGCAGAAGCAGAAAGAGAAGCAAAAGCAGAAGGAGAAGCAGAAGAAACAGAAGAAGCAGAGGCAGTAGCAGAAGAAGCAGAAGATGCAGAAGCAGAAGGAGAAGCAGAAAGAGAAGCAGAAGAAGGAGCAGGAGAAGGAAAAGCAGCAGGAGAAGCAGAAAGAGCAGCAGAAGGAGAAGCAGGAGATGCAGAAACAGGAGAAGCAGAAGCAGAAGAAACAGGAGAAGGACAAGAAGCAGAAGGAGAAGCAGAAACAGAAGGAGAAGCAGAAAGAGAAGGAGAGGAAGCAGAAGAAGCAGAAGCAGGAGAAGCAGAAGCATAAGAATCCGAAGAAGCAGAAGCTGAACCTGAAGCAGAAGGAGATGCAGGGGAAGCAGAAGAAGCAGAATCTGGAGAAGCAGAAGGAGAAGCAGAAGCAGAAAGAGAATCAAAAGCAGAAGGAGAAGCAGAAGAAACAGAAGAAGTAGAAGCACTAGCAGTTGTAGCAGAAGCAGAAGGAAAAGCAGAAGAACAAGAAGGAGAAGGAGAAAGAGAAGGAGAAGCAGAAGGAGAAGCAGAAAGAGAAGCAGGTAAAGCAGAATAAGAAGAAGCAGAAGGAGAATCAGAAGGAGAAGCAGAAGAAGGAGAAGGAGAAGCAGAAGAAGATGCAGAAGGAGAAGCAGGAGAAGCAGAAGAAGCAGAAGCAGAAGGAGAAGGACAAGCAGAAGAAGCAGAAGCAAAAGGAGAAGCAAAAGAAGGAGAAGGAGAAGCAGAAGCAGAATAAGGACAAGCACAAGCAGAAGGAGATTCAGAAGGAGAAGCAGAATAAGCAGAATCTGAAGTAGAAGAAAGAGAAAAAGCTGAAGAAACAGAAGAGGAAGCAGCAGGAGAAGCAGAAGCAGAAGAAGGAGAAGGAGAAAGAGAAGGATTTGGAGTAGAAGAAACAGAAGGATAAGCAGAAGCAGAAAGAGAAGGAGAAGGAGAAGCAGGAGAAGCAGAAGCAGGAGAAGCAGAAGCAGAATGAAAAGCAGAAGAAGGAGAAATTGAAACAGAAGAAGATGCAGAAGGAGAAGCAGAAGCAGCAGCAGAAGGAGAAGCAGAAGAAGGAGGAGAAGGAGAAGCAGAAGGAAAATCATAAAGAGAAACAGAAGGAGAAGAAGGAGAAGCAGAAGCAGGAGAAGTAGAAGGAGAAGAAATAGAAGAAGGAGAAGAAGCAGAAGCAGAAGGAGAAGCAGAAACAGAAGGAGATGCAGAAATAGAAGCAGAAGAAGCCGAAGAAGCAGAAGAAGAACCTGAAGCCGAAGGAGAAGCAGAGGAAGCAGAATCTGGAGAAGAAGAAGGAGAACCAGAAGGAGAAGCAGAAGCAGAGAGAGAAGCAAAAGCAGAAGGAGAAGCAGAAGAAACAGAAGAAGCAGAAGCAGTAGCAGAAGAAGCTGAAGATGCAGAAGCAGAAGGAGAAGCAGAAGGAAAAGCAGAACAAGAAGGAGAAGGAGAAACAGAAGGAGAAGCAGAAGGAGAAGCAGAAGGAGAAGCAGGAAAAGGAGAAGAAGCAGTAGCAGACGGAGAAGGAGAAGCAGAAGTAGAAGAAGAAGCATAAGGACAAGCACAAGCAGAAGGAGATGCAGAAGGAGAAGCAGGAGAAGCAGAAGAAGAAGAAACAGAAGGAGTAGAAGAAGAAGAAGAAGAAGAAGAAGAAGAAGAAGAAGAAGAAGAAGCAGAAGCAGAAGCAGAAAGAGAAGCAGACGAAGAGAAGCAGAACGAGAAGCAGGAGAAGCAGAAGAAGAAGAAACAGAAGAAGGAGAAGTAGCAGAAGCAGAAGGAGAAGCAGAAGGAGAAGCAGAAAGTGAAGCAGAAACAGAAGGAGAAGCAGAAAGAGAAGGAGGGGAAGCAGAAGAAGCAGAAGCATAAGAATCCGAAGAAGCAGAAGCAGAACCTGAAGCAGGAGAAGTGGAAGAAGCAGAATCTGGAGAAGCAGAATGAGAAGCAGAATGAGAAGCAGAAGCAGAAGCAGAAAAAGAATCAAAAGCAGAAGTAGAAGCAGAAGAAACAGAAGAAGCAGAAGCAGTAGTCGTTGTAGCAGAAGCAGAAGGAGAAGCAGTAGGAAAAGCAGAAGAACGAGAAGGAGAAGTAGAAGCAGAAGGAGAATCAGAAGGAGAAGCAGAAGAAGGAGAAGGAGAAGCAGAAGAAGCAGCAGAAGGAGAAGCAGAAGCAGAAGAAGATGCAGAAGGAGAAGCAGAAGAAGCAGAAGCAGAAGTAGGAGAAGGAGAAGGAGAAGAAAGGGCAGCAGAAGCAATAGGAAAAGCAGAAGGAGAAGCAGAAGAATGAGAAGAAGAAAGAGAAGCAGGAAAATCACAAATGAAGAATAAGGAGAAGCAGCAGCAGGAGAAGCAGAAGCAGAAGAAGATGCAGAACGAGAAGCAGGAGAAGCAGAAGAAGCAGAAGCAGAA
>NW_012295182.1:0-5305 GCF_000151885.1 Dipodomys ordii
CGTCTTTGTCTGTTCTGGGCCTGTCTCGTGCTGATCTCGCTCTCTACTCTATCTCTCTTCTCTCTCTCTATCGCTCTCGTCGCTCGCTCGCTCTCGCTGTCGTCTCGCTCAGTCTGCTAGCTCTCAGCTCTCGTTCTGGCTCGCTCTCTGCTACGCTCTCTCTCTCTTCGCTCTCTCGCTCGCTCTCTCTGCTCTCTCCTCTCTCTCTCTCTCTCTTCTTCTTCTCTTCTTCTTCTTCTTCTTCTTCTTCTTCTTCTTCTGCTTCTGCTTCTCCCGCTTCTGCTTCTACTGCTTCTTCTGCTTCTCCTTCCTTTCCTCTGCTTCTGCTTCTCCTTCTTCTGCTTCTCTTTCTGCTTCTGCTTCTTCTAATCTCCAACTAATCCTTCTTCTTCTCCTTCTGTTTCTGCTTCTCTTTTTGCTTCTCCATCTCCTTCTGCTTCACCTTCTGCTGCTCCTTCTCCTTCTTCTGTTTCTCCCTCTGCTTCTGCTTCAGCTTCTTAATCTTCTTCTTGTTCTTCTGCTTCTGCTTATCCTGCTTCTGCTTCTTATGCTTCTACTGCTTCTTCTTGTGCTTCTACTTCTTCTGCTTCTTCTGCTTCTACTTCTCTTTCTGCTTCTGCTTCTCCTGCTTGTTTTTCTGCTTCTTCTGCTGCTTCTCCTACTGCTGCTTCTTCTACTTCTCCTTCTGCTGCTTCTTCTACTTCTCCTTCTGCTTCTCTTTTTGCTTCTCCTTCTGCTGCTCCTTCTCCTTCTTCTGCTTCTCCCTCTGATTCTTCTTCTTATGCTTATTATTTTTCTACTGCTTCTGCTTCTCCTACTTCTGCTTCTACTTCTTCTCCTTATGCTTCTCCTTCTCCTTCTCCTTCTTCTTCTTCTTCTTTTTCTTCTTCTTCTTCTCCTTCTTCTTCTTCTTCTTCTTCTTCTTCTTCTTCTTCTTCTTCTTCTTCTTCTTCTTCTTCTTCTTCTTCTTCTTCTCTTTCTTCTGCTTCTTCTTTTCCTGCTTCTTCTGCTTCTCTTTCTGCTTATCATTCTGCTTCTGCTTCTCCTTCTGCTTCTCCTATTGCTTCTGCTGCTCTTCCTTCTCCTTCTCCTACTTCTACTTCTCCTTCTGCTTCTGCTTCTTCTGCTTCTCCTGCTTCTCCTGCTTCTCCTTCTTCTTCAGGTTCTGCTTCTGCTTCTTCGGATTCTTATGCTTCTGCTTCTCCTGCTTCTGCTTCTTCTGCTTACCCTCCTTCTCTTTCTGCTTCTCCTTCTGTTTCTGCTTCTCCTTCTGCTTGTGCTTCTTGTCCTTCTTCTGTTTCTTCTGCTTCTGCTTCTCCTGTTCCTGCATCTCCTGCTTCTCCTTCTGCTTCTCTTTCTGCTTCTCCTGCTGATTTCTTTCTCCTGCTCCTTCTTCTGCTTCTCTTTCTGCTTCTCCTTCTGTTTCTCCTTCTCCTTCTCGTTATACTGCTTTTCCTTCTGCTTCTCCTTCTGCTTCTGCATCTTCTGCTTCTTCTGCTACTGCCTCTGCTTCTTCTGTTTCTTCTGCTTCTCCTTCTGCTTTTGCTTCTCTTTCTGCTTCTGCTTCTCCTTCTGCTTCTCCAGATTCTGCTTCTTCTGCTTCTCCTGCTTCTCCTTCTGCTTCAGGTTCTGCTTCTGCTTCTTCGGCTTCTTCTGCTTCTGCTTCTCCTGCTGCTGCTTCTTCTGCTTCTCCTGCTTCTCTTTTTGCTTTTCCTTCTGTTTCTGCTTCTCCTTCTGCTTCTGCTTCTTCTCCTTCTTCTGTTTCTTCTGCTTCTGCTTCTCCTGCTTCTGCTTCTCGTCCTGATTCTCCTTCTCTTCTTCTGCTTCTCCTTTTGCTTCTGCTTCTCCTTCTGCTTCTGCTTCAATTTCTCCTTCTGCTTCTCATTCTGCTTCTACGTCTTCTGTTTCTTCTGCTTCTCCTGCTTCTGCTTCTCCTGCTTCTCCTACTTCTCGTGCTGCTTTTCCTTCTGCGTCTCTTTCTGCTTCTGCTTATCCTTTTGCTTCTCCTACTCCTAATCCTTCTCTCTCGCCTTCTCCGACTTCTTCTTCTTCTGCTTCTCTTGCTGCTTCTGCTTCTGCTTATTATACTATTACTGTTTCTTCTGCTTCTGCTTCAGATTTTGCTTCTTCTGTTTCTCCTTCTGCTTCAGATTCTGCTTCTGCTTCTTCGGCTTCTCCTGTTTCTTCTGCTTCTCCTGCTTCTGCTTCTCCTGCTTCTCTTTCTGCTTCTCCTTCGCTTCTGCTTCTCCTTCTGCTTCTGCTTCTGCTCTTCTCCTTCTTCTGTTTCTTTTGCTTCTGATTCTTCTGCTTCTTCTTCTGTTTCATCTGATTCTACTTCTGCTTCTCCTTCTTCTCCTCTTTCTGCTTCCTCTTCTGCTTCTTCTGATTCTCCTGCTTCTCCTTCTTGTTCTCCTTCTGTTTCTGCTTCTCTTTCTGCTTCTGCTTCTCCTTCTGCTGCTCCTTCTCCTTCTCCTTCTTCTGCTTCTCCCAGTGCTTCTGCTTCAGCTTCTTTTGCTTATTCTTTTTCTTCTGCTTCTGCTTCTCCTGCATCTGCTTTTTCTGCTTCTACTGCTTCTCCTTCTTCTTCTTCTTCTTCTTCTTCTTCTTCTCTTCTTCTTCTTCTCTTCTCTCTCTCTCTCATCTCGTCTCTCTCTCTCTCTCTCTCTCTCTCTCTCTCTCTCTCTCTCTCTCGTCTCTCTCTCTCTCTCTCTCTCTCTCTCTCTCTCTCTCTCTCTCTCTCATCTCTCATCATCTCTCTCTCTCTCTCTTCTTCTTCTGTATCTTCTGTTTCTGCTTCTCCTGCTTCTGCATTTGTGCTTCTCCTACTTCTCTTCCTTCTTCTCATTCTTCTGCTTCTCCTTCTGCTTCTCCTATTGCTTCTGCTGCCCTTCCTTCTCCTTCTCCTTCTCCTACTTCTGCTTCTCCTTCTGCTTCTGCTTCTTCTGCTTCTCCTGCTTCTCCTTCTGCATCTTCTTCTGCTTCTGCTTCTCCTTCTGCTGATTCTTCTGCTTCTGCTTCTCCTTCTCCTTCTTTTGCTTCTCCTTCTGATTCTCCTTCTGCTTCTCCTTCTCATTCTCGTTCTTCTGATTTTCCTACTGCTTCTCCTTCTGCTTCTTCTACAACGACTACTGCTTCTGCTTCTTTTGTTTCTTCTGCTTCTACTTCTGCTTTTGATTCTCTTTTTGCTTCTGCTTCTCCTTCTGCTTATCATTCTGCTTCTCCAGATTCTGCTTCTTCTACTAATCCTGCTTCAGGTTCTGCTTCTGCTTCTTCGGATTCTTATGCTTCTGCTTCTTCTGCTTCCCCTCCTTCTCTTTCTGCTTCTCCTTCTGTTTCTGCTTCTCTTTCTGATTCTCCTTCTGCTTCTGCTACTTCTCCTTCTTCTGTTTCTTCTTCTTCTGCTTCTCCTGCTTCTCGTTCTGCTTCTCTTCGTCTGCTTCTCTTTCTGCTTCTGCTTCTGCTTCTTCTGCTTCTTCTTCTACTCCTTCTGTTTCTGCTTCTTCTGCTTCTCCTGCTTCTCCTTCTGCATCTCCTTCTGTTTGTGCTTGTCCTTATGCTTCTTCTTCTACTTCTGCTTCTCCTTCTCCGTCTGCTAGTGCTTCTTCTGCTTTTCCTGCTTCTCCTTCTGCTTCTCCTTCTGCTTCTCCTTCTGTTTCTCCTTCTCCTTCTTGTTCTTCTTCTTTTCCTTCTGCTTCTCTTTCTGCTTCTGCATCTTCAGCTTCTTCTGCTACTGCTTCTGCTTCTTCTGTTTCTTCTGCTTCTCCTTCTGCTTTTGCTTCTCTTTCTTCTTCTGCTTCTCCTTCTGGTTGTCCTTCTCCATCTCCAGATTCTGCTTCTTCTGCTTCTCCTTCTGCTTCAGGTTCTTCTTCTGCTTCTTCGGCTTCTTCTGCTTCTATTTCTGCATCTCCTTCTGTTTCTGCTTCTCCTTCTGCTTCTGCTTCTTCTCCTTCTTCTATTTCTTCTCCTTCTGCTTCTCCCGCTTCTGCTTCTCCTTCTTCTCCTTCTGTGTCTCTTTATGATTATCCTTCTGCTTCTCCTTCTACTCCTACTGCTGCTTCTCCTTCTGCTTCTGTTTCTCCTTCTGCAACTTCTTCTGTTTCAATTTCTCCTTCTTCTGCTTTTCATTCTGCTTCTGCTTCTTCTGCTTCTGCTTCTCCTGCTTCTCCTTCTGGTTCAGGTTCTGCTTCTGCTTTTTCTGCTTCTTCTCCTTCTCCTTCTCCTGCTTCTGCTTCTTCTGCTTCTCCTGCTACTCTTTCTCCTTCTCCTTCTGCTTCTGTTTCTACTTCTGCTTCTGCTTCTGCTCTTTTTCTTCTTCTCTTTCTTCTGCTTCTGCTTTTCCTGCTTCCTCTGCTTCTACTGCTTCTCTTTCTGCTTCTCATTCTGCTTCTGCTTCTCCTTCTGCTTCTCCTATTGCTTCTGCTGCTCTTCCTTCTCCTTCTCCTACTTCTGCTTCTCCTTCTGCTTCTGCTTCTCCTTCTGCTTCTCCTTATATTTCTCTTTCTCCTTCTGCTTCTCGTTCTTCTGCTTCTACTTCTGCTTTTGCTTCTGCTACTTATGCTTCTTCTGTTTGCTTTGCTTCTGCTTCAGTTGCTTCTACTTCTTAGCTTCTCCTGTGTCTCCTTCTGCTTCTGTTTCTGCTTCTTCTGCTTCTTCTCTTTCGGGTTCTCCTGCTTCTGCTTCTTGTGCTTCTCCTGCTTCTCTTTCTGCTACTCATTCTGCTTCTGCTTCTCCTTCTACTTCTGCTTCTCCTCCTTCTTCTTCTCCTTCTCCTACTTCTGCTTCTCCTTCAGCTTCTGCTTCTTCTGCTTCTCCTGCTTCTCCTTCTGCATCTCCTTCTGCTTGTGCTTGTTCTTATGCTTCTTCTTCTGCTTCTGCTTCTCCTGCTTCTTTTGGTTCACCTTTTGCTTCTGCTTCTTCTGCTTTTCCTGCTTCTCCTTCGGCTTCTCCCTCTGCCTCTCCTTCTGCTTCTCCTTCTGTTACTCCTTCTCCTTCTCGTTCTTCTGCTTTTCCTTCTGCTTCTCCTTCTGCTTCTACATCTTCTCCTTCTTCCTCTGCTTCTGCTTCTCATGCTTCTTCTTTTTCTTCTGCTTCTGCTTCTCCTTCTTCTCCTTCTCCTTTTGCTCCTTTTCTCCTTTTGCTTCTTCTTCTTCTTCTTCTTCTTCTTCTTCTTCTTCTTCTTCTTCTTCTTCTTCTTCTTCTTCTTCTTCTTCTTCTTCTTCGTCTTCTTCTTCTTCTTCTTCTTCTTCTTCTTCTTCTTCTTCTTCTTCTTAATTACATTCTTCTTCTTCTTCTTCTTCTTCTTCTT
>NW_012295183.1:0-5300 GCF_000151885.1 Dipodomys ordii
CTTCTTATGCTTCTACTGCTTCTTCTTCTGGTTCTGCTTCTTCTGCTTCTACTTCTCTTTCTGCTTCTGCATCTCCGCTTGTTTTTCTGCTTCTTCGCTGCTTCTCCTTCGCTGCTTCTTTTACTACACCTTGGCTTCTCTTTTTGCTTCTCCTTCTGCTTCTGCTTCTTCTGTTTCTCCTGCCTGAATTTCTGGTTCTACTTCTTATGCTGCTTCTCCTTCTGCTTCTGCTTCTCCTTCTGCCAATGTTTCTGCTTCTTCTGCTTCTTCTCTTTCGGCTTCTCCTGCTTCTGCTTCTTGTCCTTCTCCTGCTTCGCTTTCTGCTTCTCATTCTGCTTCTGCTTCTCCTTCTGCTTCTCCTCCTTCACCTTCTCCTACTTCTGTTTCTCCTTCAGCTTCTGCTTCTTCTGCTTCTCCTGCTTCTCCTTCTGCACCTCCTTCTGCTTGTGCTTGTCCTTATGCTTCTGCTTCTGCTTCTCCTTCTCCTTCTTTTGCTTCTCCTTTTGCTTCTCCTTCTTCTGCTTTTCCTGCTTCTCCTCCTGCTTCTGCTTCTTCTGCTTTCCCTCCTTCTCTTCCTGCTTCTCCTTCTGTTTCTGCTTCTCCTTCTCCTTCTGCTTCTTTTCCTTCTTGTGTTTCTTCCGCTTCTGCTTCTCAAGTTTCTGAATCTCCTGCTTCTACTTCTGCTGCTCTTTATGCTTCTCCTGCTGCTTTTCCTTCTCCTGCTCCCTCTTCTGCTTCTCTTTCTGCTTCTCCTTCTGTTTCTCCTACTCCTTCTCCTTCTCGTTCTTCTGCTTTTCCTTCTGCTTCTCCTTCTGCTTCTGCATCCTCTGCTTCTTCGGCTACTGCCTCTGCTTCTTCTGTTTCTTCTGCTTCCCCTTCTGCTTCTCCTTCTGCTTTTGCTTCTCTTTCTGCTTCTGCTTCTCCTTCTGCTTCTCCAGATTCTGCTTCTTCTGCTTCTCTTTCTGCTTCAGGTTCTGCTTCTGCTTCTTTGGCTTCTTCTGCTTCTGCTTCTCCTGCTGCTGCTTCTTCTGCTTCTCCTGCTTCTCTTTCTGCTTTTCCTTCTGTTTCTGCTTCTCCTTCTGCTTCTGCTTCTTCTCTTTCCTATTTTTCTTCTGCTTCTGCTTCTCTTCCTTCTGCTTCTCCTGCTTCTCGTTGTGCTTCTCTTTCTGCTTCTCTTTCTGCTTCTCCTTCTCCTTCTTCTGCTTCTCCTTTTGCTTCTGCTTCTGCTTCTGCTTCAATTTCTCCTTCTGCTTCTCATTCTGCTTCTGCGTCTTCTGTTTATTCTGCTTCTTCTGCTTCTGCTTCTCCTGCTTCTCCTACTTCTCG
Source organism: Dipodomys ordii (assembly GCF_000151885.1). Classification (NCBI taxonomy): domain Eukaryota; kingdom Metazoa; phylum Chordata; class Mammalia; order Rodentia; family Heteromyidae; genus Dipodomys; species Dipodomys ordii. The sequence goes on from NW_012295183.1 coordinate 1,327, forward strand.
TGCTGCTTCTCCTTCTGCGTCTCTTTCTGCTTCTGCTTATCCTTTTGCTTCTCCTACTCCTAATCCTTCTCTTTCGCCTTCTCCTTCTCCTTCTTCTGCTTCTCCTGCTTCTCCTTCTGCATCTTCTTCTGCTTCTCCTTCTATTTCTGGTTCTCTTTCTGCTTCTGCATCTCCTTCTGCTTCACCTTCTGCTGCTCCTTCTCCTTCTTCTGTTTCTCCCTCTGCTTCTGCTTCTTATGCTTCTTCTTTTCTTCTGGTTCTGCTTCTCCTGCTTCTGCTTCTTATGCTTCTACTGCTTCTTCTTCTGCTTCTTCTGCTTCTTCTGCTTCTACTTCTCTTTCTGCTTCTGCTTCTCCTGCTTGTTTTTCTGCTTCTTCTGCTGCTTTTTCTACTTCTCCTTCTGCTTCTCTTTTTGCTTCTCCTTCTGCTTCTGCTTCTTCTGTTTCTCGTGCCTGAATTTCTGGTTCTACTTCTTCTGCTGCTTCTCCTTCTGCTTCTGCTTCTCCTGCTTCTGTTTCTGCTTCTTCTCTTTCGGCTTCTCCTGCTTCTGCTTCTTGTCCTCCTCCTGCTTCTCTTTCTAGTTCTCCTTCTGCTTCTGCTTCTCCTCCTTCTCCTTCTCCTACTTCTGCTTCTCTTTCAGCTTCTGCTTCTTCTGCTTCTCCTGCTTCTCCTTCTGCATCTCCTTCTGCTTGTGCTTGTCCTTATGCTTCTTCTTCTGCCTCTGCTTCTCCTTCTCCTTCTTTTGCTTCACCTTTTGCTTCTGCTTCTTCTGCTTTTCCTGCTTCTCCTTCTGCTTCTGCTTCTTCTGCTTTTCCTTCTGCATCTTCTTCTGCTTCTGCTTCTCCTTCTCCTTCTTCTGCTTCTCCTTCTGATTCTCCTTCTGCTCCTTCTTCTTCTGCTTTACCTGCTTCTCTTTCTGCTTCTCTTTCTGCTTCTCCTTCTGCTTCTCCTTCTGTTTCTCCTTCTCCTTCTTGTTCTTCTGCTTTTCCTTCTGCTTCTGCTACAACTGCTACTGCTTCTACTTCTTCTGTTTCTTCTGCTTCTCCTTGTGATTTTGACTCTCTTTCTGCTTCTGCTTCTCCTTCTGCTTCTCCTTCTGCTTCTCCAGATTCTGCTTTTTCTGCTTCTCGTGCTTCTCCTTCTGCCTGAGGTTCTCCTTCTTCTTCTTCGGATTCTTATGCTTCTGCTTCTCCTGCTTCTGCTTCTTCTGCTTCCCCTCCTTCTCTTTCTGCTTCTCCTTCTGTTTCTGCTTCTCCTTCTGCTTCTGCTCCTTGTCCTTCTCCTGTTTGTTCTGCCTATGCTTCTCCTGTTTCTGCATCTCCTGCTCCTCTTTCTGCTGCTCTTTCTGATTCTCCTGCTGCTTTTCCTTCTCCTGCTCCTTCTTCTGCTTCTCTTTCTGCTTCTCCTTCTGTTTCTCCTTCTCCCTCACCTTCTCGTTCTTCTGCTTTTCCTTCTGCTTATCTTTCTGCTTCTGCATCTTCTGCTTCTTCTGCTACTACCTCTGCTTCTTCTGTTCCTTCTGCTTCTCCTTCTGCTTTTGCTTCTCTTTCTGCTTCTGCTTCTTCTGCTTCTCCAGATTCTGCTTCTTCTGCTTCTCCTTCTGCTTCAGGTTCTGCTTCTGCTTCTTCGGCTTCTTCTGCTTCTGCTTCTCCTGCTGCTGCTTCTTCTGCTTCCCCTCCTTCTCTTTCTGCTTCTCCTTCTGCTTCTTCTCCTTCTTCTATTTCTTCTGTTTCTGCTTCTCCTTCTTCTTCTTCTCCTGCTTCTCGTTCTGCTTCTCTTTCTGCTTCTACTTCTCCTTCTTCTGCTTCTCCTTCTGCTTCTGCTTCTCCTTCTGCTTCAATTTCTCCTTCTGCTTCTCATTCTGCTTCTGCGTCTTCTGTTTCTTCTGCTTCTCTTGCTTCTGCTTCTCCTGCTTCTCCTACTTTTCCTGCTGCTTTTCCTTCTGCGTCTCTTTCTGCTTCAGCTTATCCTTTTGCTTCTCCTACTCCTAATCCTTCTCTTTCGCCTTCTCCTTTTTGTTCTTCTGCTTGTCCTGGTGCTTCTGCTTCTGCTTATTCTACTATTTCTGTTTCTTCTGCTTCTGCTTCAGATTGTGCTTCTTCTGTTTCTCCTTCTGCTTCAGATTCTGCTTCTGCTTCTTCGGCTTCTCCTGTTTCTTCTGCTTCTGCTTCTCCTGCTTCTTCTGGTTCTCCTGCTTCTCTTTCTGCTTCTGCTTCTGCTTCTGCTTCTCCTTCTGCTTCTGCTTCTGCTCTTCTCCTTCTTCTGTTTCTTTTGCTTCTGTTTCTTCTGCTAATTCTTCTTCTGTTTCTTCTGATTCTACTTCTGCTTCTCCTTCTTCTCCTTCTCTTTCTGCTTCTTCTGATTCTCCTCCTTCTCCTTCTTGTTCTCCTACTGATTATGCTTCTCTTTCTGCTTCTGCTTCTCCTTCTGTTACTCCTTCTCCTTCTCCTTCTTCTGCTTCTCCCACTGCTTCTGCTTCTTTTGCTTATTCTTTTTCTTCTGCTTCTGCTTCTCCTGCTTCTGCTTCTTCTGCTTCTACTCCTTCTCCTTATACTTCTCCTTATGCTTCTCCTTATGCTTCTCCTTATGCTTCTTCTTCTTCTTCTTCGTCTTCTTCTCTTTCCTCTGCTTCTGCTTTTCCTGCTTCTTCTGCTTCTACTGCTTCTCTTTCTGCTTCTCATTCTGCTTCTGCTTCTCTTTCTGCTTCTCCTATTGCTTCTGCGGCTCTTCCTTCTCCTTCTCCTTCTTCTACTTCTCCTTCTGCTTCAGCTTCTTCTGCTTCTCCTGCTTCTCCTTCTGCATCTTCTTCTGCTTCTGCTTCTCTTTCTGATGTTTCTTCTGCTTCTGTTTCTCCTTCTGCTTCTCCTTCTGCTTCTTCTGCTTCTCCTTCTGATTCTCCTTCTGCTTCTCCTTCTGTTTCTCCTTCTCCTTCTCGTTCTTATGCTTTTCCTTCTGCTTCTCCTTCTGCTTCTGCTGCAACTGCTACTGCTTCTGCTTCTTCTGTTTCTTCTGCTTCTCCTTCTGCTTTTGATTCTCATTCTGCTTCTGCTTCTACTTCAGCTTCTCATTCTGCTTCTCCAGATTCGGCTTCTTCTGCTTCTCCTGCTTCTCCTTCTGCTTCAGGTTCTGCTTCTGCTTCTTCGGATTCTTATGCTTCTACTTCTCCTGCTTCTGCTTCTTCTGCTTCCCCTCTTTCTCTTTCGGCTTCTCCTTCTGTTTCTGCTTCTCCTTCTGCTTCTGCTTCTTGTCCTTCTCCTGTTTCTTCTCCTTCTGCTTCTCCTGCTTCTGCTTCTTCTGCTTTTCCTGCTTCTCTTTCTGTTTCTCCTTCTGCTTCTGCTCCTTCTCCTTCTTCTGTTTCTTCTTCTTCTGCTTCTCCCGCTTGTGCTTCTCCTGCTTCTCCTGCTCCTCGTCTGCTTCTCTTCGTCGGCTTCTCTTTCTATTTCTGCTTCTGCTTCTTCTGATTCTGATTCTTCTCCTTCTTCTTCTCCTTCTGCTTCTTCTGCATCTCCTGCTTCTCCTTCTGCATCTGCTTCTGCTTGTGCTTTTCCTTCTGCTTCTTCTTCTGCTTAGGCTTCTCCTTCTCCTTCTTCTCCGTCTGCTTCTGTTTCTTCTGCTTTTCCTGCGTCTCCTTCTGCTTCTCCTTCTGTTTCTCCTTCTCGTTCTTCTGCTATTCCTTCTGCTTCTCTTTCTGGTTCTGCATCTTCAGCTTCTTCTGCTACTGATTCTGCTTCTTCTGTTTCTTCTGCTTCTCCTTCTGCTTCTCCTTCTGCTTTTGCTTCTCTTTCTGCTTCTGCTTCTCCTTCTGGTTCTCCTTCTTCTTCTCCAGATTCTGCTTCTTCTGCTTCTCCTGCTTTCTCCTTTCTGCTTTAAAGTTCCTGCTTTTGGTTTCCTTCGGCTTCTTCTGCTTTCTAATTTTTGGCTTCTCCTTCTGGTTTCGGTTTCTCTTTCTGGCTTCGGCTTTTTCCCCTTTCATC
>NW_012295184.1:0-2391 GCF_000151885.1 Dipodomys ordii
CGGGGACAAAGCTGGACCACAGCGGTGGTACACCAGAAGGACACCAGCGGGGACATAAGCGGGGACACAACGGGACACAGCGGGACACAGCAGAGGACACAGTGGGACATAGCGTGGGACACAGCGAAGACACAGCGGGACACAGCGGGGGACACAGCGGGACACAGCGGGAGACACAGCGGGACACAGCAGGGGACACAGAGGGGTACACAGCGGGACACAGCAGGAAGACAGCGAGGACACCGCGGAATACAGCGTGGGACACAGCCAGGACACAGCGGGACACAGCGGGACACAGCAGGGACACCGCAGTAGACACAGCGGGACACAGTGGGGGATACAGTGGGACACAGCGGGGGACACAGGGAGGACACAGCGGGACCCAGCGGGACCCAGCGTCGAAAAAGCGAGGACAGAGCGGGACACAGCGAGGTACACAGCTGGGGATACAACGGGACACAGCGGGGGACACTGCGGGACACAGTGGGACACAGCGGGGACACTGCGGGAACATAGCGGGACACAGCGGGGTACACAGCGGGACATAGCGCGACACAGCTGGGGACACAGCGGGGACACAGTGGGACACAGCGCGGGACACAGCGAGGACACAGTGGGGGACACAGTGGGGGACACAACGGGACACAGCGGGGAATGCAGCGAGGGACACAGCAGGACACAGCGGGACACAGTGGGGGACACTGGAGGGACACACCGGGACGCAGCGAGGGACACAGCGAGGACACATAGGGACACAGTGGGGGACAGAGCGTGGAACACAGCGAGACACAACGGGGACAAAGCTGGACACAGCGGGGTACACAGAGAAACACAGCGGGGACACAGCGGGGAAACAGCGTGACACAACAGAACACAGCGGGACACAGCGGGGGACACAGCGAGGACACAGCGGCACACAGCTGGGGACACAGCGGGACACAGTGGGGGACACAGAGAGGACACATTGGGACACAGTGGGGACACAGCAGGACTCAACTGGGGACACAGCAGTACACAGCGGGACACAGCAGGACACAGTGGGGACACAGCAGGGACACAGCGGGAGACACAGCGGGACACAGCGAGGTACACAGCTGGGGACAGAACGGGACACAGCGGGGGACACAGCGGGACACAGTGGGACACAGCGGGGACACCGCGGAAACATAGCGGGACACAGCGGGGTAGACAGCAGGACATAGCGCGATACAGCTGGGGACACAGCGGGGACACAGCGGGGAACGCAGCGGGGGACACAGCGGGACACAGCGGGACGCAGTGGGGGACACTGGGGGGACACAGCGGGACACAGCGGGGGACACAGTGAAGAAACATTGGGACACAGTGGGGGACAGAGCGTGGAAGACAGCGAGACACAGCAGGGGACACAGCAAGGACACAGCGGGACACAGCAGGGGACACAGCGGGACACAGCGGGACAGGGCGGGACACAGTGGGGGACAAAGCAGGAGACAGCGGGGGACACAGCCAGGACACAGCGGGACACAGCTGAGACACAGCAGGGACTCAGCGGGGGACACGGCGTGGACAAAGCGGAACACCATGGAACACAGCGGGACACAGCGGGAAACAGTGGTGACCCTGCGGGGACACAGTGGGACACAGCGGGGGACACAGAGGGACACAGCGGGACACAGCGGGGGACACAGCGAGACGCAGTGTGGGACAATGCATGGGACACAGAGAGACACAGCGGGGACAAAGCTGCACACAGCGGGTTACACAGAGGGACACAGCGGGGAAACAGCGGGGAAACAGCGTGACACAACAGGACACAGTGGGACACAGCAGGGGACACAGCAAGGACACAGCGGCACACAGAGGGGGACACAGCAGGACACAGCGGGACACATCGGGGGACACAGCTGGGGAAACAGCGGGGGACACAGCGGGACAAAGCGGGGGACACAGCGGGGGACACAGCAGGAAACAGGGGGACACAGCGGGGGATACAGGGAGGACAAAGTGGGATACAGCAGGGACACAGCGAGGACACATTGGGACACAGCGGGAACACAGCGGGATTCAGCTGGGGACACAGCAGTACACAGCAGGACACAGTGGGGGATACAGTGGGACACAGCGGGGGACACAGGGAGGACACAGCGGGACACAGTGGGACCCAGCGTCGATACAGCGAGGACACAGCGGGACACAGCGGGGTACACAGCTGGGTACACAACGGGACACAGGGTGGGACACAGCGAGGACACAGCGGGACACAGCGGGACACAGCAGGGTCAAGGCGGGTACATAGCGGGACACAGCGGGGTACACAGCGGGACACAGCACGACACAGCTGGGGACACAGCCCGGACACAGCGGGACACAGCGGGGAACACAGAGAGGACACAGCGGGACACAGCACGG
>NW_012295185.1:0-2908 GCF_000151885.1 Dipodomys ordii
GGACACAGCGAGGAACACAGCCTGGACACATGGGGACCCAGCGGGACAAAACATCGATACAACGGGGACACAGCGGGACAGAGCAGGGTACACAGCTGGGGACACAACAGGACACAGCAGGGGTCACAGAGTGGACACAGTGGGACACAGCGGGACACAGCGGGGGACACAGAGGGACACAGCGGGGGACACAGCGGGGGAGACAGCAGGACACAGCGGGACACAGCGTGGGACACAGGGGGGACACAGCGGGACAAAGCGGGGGACACAGCGAGGACACATTGGGACACAGTGGGGACACAGCGGGACTCAGCGGGGGACAAAGCAGAGGACAGAGTGACGACACAGCAGGACACAGCGGGGACACAGGGGACTCAGCAGGGTTACAGCAGGACACAACGGGACACAGCAGGACACAGCGGGGACACAGCAGGGACACAGCGGGGGACACAGTGGGACACAACGGGACACAGCGGGGGACACAGTAGGACAGAGCGGGGGACTCAGCAGGGGACACAGCGGGACACCACGAATAACAGAGCAAGGACACAGCGGGACACAGAGGGACACAGCCTCGATACAGCGGGATTCACAGCGTTACACAGTTCGGGGACACAACGGGACACTAAAGGGACACAGTGGTGGACACAGTGGGACACAGCGGGGACAAAGAATGAGACACAGCAGGGGACAGAGCGGGAGACAGTGTGGGACACAGCGAGGACACAGCGGGACACAGCGGGGACACAGAGGTGACTCAGTGGGGGACACAGCGGGGGACAAAGCGGGACATCACTGAACACAGCGGGACACAGCGGGAAAAAGCAGTGACCCTGCGGGGACACAGCTTGGCACAGTGGGGGACACAGCGGGGCACATCGGGGGACACAGCGGGGCACAGCGGGACACAGTGGGTGACACAGCTGGACATATTGGGGGACAGAGCGTGGGACACAAAGAGACACAGCGGGGACAAAGCTGGACACAATGGGGTACACAGAGGGACACAGAGGGGACACAGCGGGGAAACAGCGTGACACAGCGGGACAAAGCTGGACACCGGGGTGGACACAGCGGGGGACAAATCGGGACACAGCGGGGGACACAGCGGGGGACACAGCGGGACACAGCAGGGAACACAGCGAGGACACAGAGGGACCCAGCGGGACACAGTGTCGATACAGCAGGTACACAGCGTTACACAGCGTGGTACACAGCTGTGGACAAAACGGGACACTGTGGGGGCACAGCTGGACACAGCAGGACACAGTGGGACACAGCGGGGACAAAGCGTGAGACACAGCAGGGGACAGAGCAGGAGACAGCGGGGGACACAGCGAGGACACAACGGGACACAGCAGGAAACAGCGGTGACCTGCAGGGACACAGCGGGACACAGCGGGGGACACAGCAGGACACAGCCAGACACAGTGGGGGACACAGCCAGACACAGTGGAGGACAGAGAGTGGGACACAGCGAGACACAGCGGGGACAAAGCTGGACACAGCGGGGTACACAGAAGGACACAGCGAGGACACAGCGGGACACAGCGGTGACACAGCGGGGGACACAGACTGACACAGCGGGGGACACAGCGCGGACTCAGCGGGACAGAGCGGGACACAGTGGGGGCAACAGGGGGGACACAGCGGGACACCGCGGGGGACACAGCGAGGACACATGGGACACAGCGGTGACACAGCGCGTCTCAGGGGGGGACACAGCAGTACACAGCAGGACACAGCGGGACACAGCGGGACACAGCAGGGGACACAGCGAAGACACATTGGGACACAGTGGGGGACAGAGCGTGGGACACAGCGAGACACAGCGGGGACAAAGATGGACACAGCGGGGTACACAGAGGGACACAGCGGGGACACACAGGGGAAACAGCGTGACACAACAGGACACAGCGGGACACAGCAGGGGACACAGTGAGGACACAGCGGCCCACAGAGGGGGACACAGCGGGACACAGCGGGACACATCGGGGGACACAGCGGGACACAGCGGGACACATCGGGGGACACAGCAGGACACAGCGGGGGACACAGCGGGACACAGCTGGGGACACAGCGGGACACAGCGGGGGACAGAGCGGCACACAGCGGGGGACTCAGCGGGATACAACGGGACACAGTGGGGGCAAAAGGGGGGACACAGCGGGACACAGCGGGGGACACAGCGAGGACACATGGGATACAGCGGGGACACAGCGCGTCTCAGCGGGGGACACAGCAGTACACAGCGGGACACAGCGGGACACAGCGGGGGAAACAGCGGGACACAGTGGGACACAGTGGGGGACACAGCGAGACACAGTGGGGGACAGAGCGTGGGACACAGCGAGACACAGCGAGGACAAAGCTGGACACAGCGGGGTACACAGAGGGACACAGCGGGGACACAAAGGGGAAACAGCGTGACACAACGGGACACAGCGGGGGACACAGCGAGGACACAGCGGCACACAGCGGGGGACACAGCGGGACACAGCGGGACACAGCGGGGGACACAGCGGGACACAGCGGGGGACACAGCGGGACACAGCAGGGGACACAGCGGGGGACACAGCGGGACACAGCGGGACACAGCGGGGGACTCAGGGAGGACACAGCGCGACCCAGCAGGGGACACTGCGAGGACACATTGGGACACAGCGGGGACACAGCGGGACTCAGCTGGGGACACAGCAGTACACAGCAGGACACAGCGAGACACAGCGGGGACACAGCGGGGACACAGCGGGGGACACAGTGGGACACAGCGGGGGACACAGAGGGGTACACAGCGGGACACATCAGGGAAGACAGAGAGGACACAGCGGAACACAGCGTGGGACACAGCTAGGACACAGCGGGACACAGCGGGACACAGCGGGGACACAGCAGTAGACACAGCGGG
>NW_012295186.1:0-5298 GCF_000151885.1 Dipodomys ordii
TATGTTTCCGCAGTGTCCCCGCTGTGTACCGCTGTGTCCCGCTCTGTCCGGCTGTGCCCCCAATGTGTCCCGTTGTGTTCCCAGCTGTGTACCTCGCTGTGTCCCGCTGTGTCCCCGCTGTATCGACGCTGTGTCCCGCTGTGTCCCGCTGTGTCCTCGCTGTGTCCCACGCTGTGTTCTGCTGTGGCCTCGCTTTTTTCCCCGCTGTGTCCCCCTCTGTGTCCCCCGCTGTGTCCCGCTGTGTCCCCCGCTGTGTCCCTGCTGTGTCCCGCTGTGTCCCGCTGTGTACTGCTGTGTCCCCCGCTGAGTCCCGCTGTGTCCCCGCTGTGTCCCAATGTGTCCTCGATCTGTCCCCCGCTGTGTACCGCTGTGTCCATCCTGTGTCCCCCGCTGTGTCCCGCTGTGTCCCGCTCTGTCCCCCGCTATGTCCTGCTGTGTCCCCCGCTGTTTCCCGCTCTATCCTTGCTGTGTCCCCCACTGTGTGCCTCTGTGTCCTCGCTGTGTCTCCCGCTGTGTCCCGCTGTGTCCTTTTGTGTCACGCTGTTTTCCCGCTGTGTCCCTGCTGTGTCCCTCTGTGTACCCCGCTGTGTCCAGTTTTGTCTCCGCTGTGTCTCGCTGTGTCCCACGCTCTGTCCCACACTGTGTTCCGCCTTGTTCCGCGCTGTGTCCTGCTGTGTCCCCCGCTGTGTCCCGCTGTGTCACCCACTGAGTCCCCGCTGTGTCACCGCTGTGTCCCGCTGTTTCCTCGCTGTGTCCCCTGCTGTCACCCTCTCTGTCCCCTGCTGTGTCTCACACTTTTTCCCCGCTGTGTCCCACTGTGTCCCGCTGTGTCCGGCTGTGCCCCCACTGTGTCCCGTTGAGTCCACAGCTGTGTACCACACTGTGTAACGCTGTTTCCCCGCTGTATCGACGCTGTGTCCCGCTGTGCCCTCGCAGTGTTCCCCGCTGTGTGCCCCGCTGTGTCCTCGCTGTGTCCACCACTGTGTCCCGCTGTGTCCTCACTGGGTCCCCCACTGTGTCCCGCTTTGTCCCCCGCTGTGTCCCGCTGTGTCCCACTGTGTCCCCGCTGTGTGCCAGCTGTGTCCCGCTGTGTCTCCCGCTTTGTCCCGCTGTGTCCCCGCTGTGTCCCGCTGTGTCCCGCTGTGTCCCCGCTGTGTGCCCGCTGTGTCCTGCTGTGTACCCCGCTGTGTCCAGCTGTGTCACCGCTGTGTCTCGCTGTGGCCACTCTCTGTCTCCGCTGTCCCCCGCTGTGTCCCCCGCTGTGGCCCGCTGTGGCCCGCTGTGTCCCCTGCTTTTTCCTGCTGTGTCCCGCAGTGTCCCCGCTGTGTCCCGCTGTGTAACACTTTGTCCCGTGGTGTCCCACTTTGTCCCCGGTGTGTCTCCCGCTGAGTCCCCTCTGTGTCGCCTCTGTGTCCCCCTGTGTCCTCGCTGTGTGCCCCGCTGTCTCCTGCTTTGTCTCCCGCTGTGTTCCGCTGTGTCCCGCTGTGTCCCTGCTGTGTCACCAGCTGTGTCCCGCTGTGTCCCGCTGTGTACCCCGCTGTATCCTGCTGTGTCCTCGCTGTGTCCCCAGCTGGGTACCCCACTCTGTCCCGCTGTGTCCCCCGCTGTGTCTCTGCTGTGTCCCCGCTGTGTCCCACTTTGTCCTGCTGTGTACTGCTGTGTCCCCCGCTGTGTCCCGCTGTGTCCTGCTGTGTCACGCTGTTTCCCCGCTGCATCCCCGCTGTGTCCCTCTGTGTACCCCGTTGTGTCCAGCTTTGTCCCTGCTGTGTCTCGCTGTGTCCCACGCTCTGTCCACCTCTGTTTCCCGCTCTGTCCCCCTCTGTGTCCCGCTGTGTCCCCAGCTGTGTCCCACTGTGTCCCCGCAGGGTCACTGCTGTTTCCCGCTGTGTCCCGCTATGTTCCGTGGTGTCCCTCTTTGTCTCCCGCTGTGTCCCACACTGAGTCCCCGCTGTGTCCGGCTGTGTCCTCGCTGTGTCCCCCGCTGTCTCCCGTTCTGTCCCCCGCTGTGTCTCACGCTTTGTCCCCGCTGTGTCCCACTGTGTCCCGCTGTGTCCCGCTGTGCCCCCACTGTATTTCGTTGTGTCCACAGCTGTGTACCACGCTGTGTAACGTTGTGTGCCCGCTGTATCTACGCTGTGTCTCGCTTGGGTCCCGCTGTGTCCTTGCTGTGTTCCTCGCTGTGTCCCACTGTGTCCCCCGCTGTGTACCGCTAGGTCCCCCGCTGAGTCCCCGCTGTGTCACCGCTGTGTCCCACTGTTTCCTCACTGTGTCCCCTGCTGTCTCCCTGTCTGTCCCCTGCTGTGTCTCACGCTTTGTCCCCGCTGTGTCCCACTGTGTCCCGCTGTGTCCGGCTGTGCCCCCACTGTGTCCCGTTGTGTAAACCGAGTGTACTACGCTGTGTAACGCTGTGTCCCCGCTGTATCGACGCTGTGTCCCGCTGTGTCCTCGCTGTGTTCCCCGCTGTCTCCCGCTCTGTCCCACGCTGTGTCTCACGCTTTGTCCCCGCTGTGTCCCACTGTGTCCCGCTGTGTCCGGCTGTGCCCCCACTGTGTCCCGTTGTGTCCACAGCTGAGTACCACGCTGTGTAACGCTGTGTGCCCGCTGTATCGACGCTGTGTCCCGCTGTGTCCCGCTGTGTCCTTGCTGTGTTCCCCGCTGTGTCCCCCGCTGTGTCCTTGCTGTGTCCCCCGCTGTGTCCTGCTGTGTCCTCGCTGTGTCCCCCGCTGTGTCCACCGCTGTGTCCCGTTGTGTCCCCAGCTGTGTCTCCCGCTATGTCCCGATGTGTCTACTGCTGTGTCCATGCTATGTCTTGCTGTTTCGCGCTGTGTCCCCCGCTGTGTCCGCTGCTTTGTCCTGCTGTTTTCCCCGCTGTGTCACCAATGTGTCCCGCTGTGTCCTCGCTGTGTCCCGCTGTGTCTCGCTGTGCCCCCACTCTGTCCCGTTGTGTCAACAGCTGGGTACCACGCTGTGTAACCCTGTGTCCCCGCTGTATCGACGCTGTGTCCTGCTGGGTGCCGTTGTGTCCTCGCTGTGTTCCCCGCTGTGTCCCGCTGTGTCCTCTGCTGTGTCCTCGCTGTGTCCCCCGCTGTGTCCCGCTGTGTACTCGCTGTGTTCCCCGCTGTGTCCCGCTTTGTCCCCCGCTGTGTCCCACGCTGTGTCCTCGCTCTGTCCCCTGCTGTGTCCCGCTGTGTCCTCACTGTGTCCCCCACTGTGTCCCGCTGTGTCCCCCGCTGTGTCCTGCTGTGTCCGCTGTGTCCCCGCTGTGTGCCTGCTGTGTCCCCGCTGTGTGCCTGCTGTGTCCCGCTGTATCTCCACTTTGTCCCGCTGTGTCCCACTGTGTCCCCGCTGTGTCCCGCTGTGTCCCGCTGTGTCCCCGCTGTGTGCCCGCTGTGTCCCGCTGTGTACCCCGCTGTGTCCAGCTGTGTCACCGCTGTGTCTCGCTGTGGCCACTCTCTGTCTCAGCTGTCCCCCGCTGTGGCCCCCGCTGTGTCCTGCTGTGTCCCGCTGTGTCCCCCGCTTTTTCCTGCTGTGTCCCGCAGTGTCCCCGCTGTGTCCCGCTGTGTAACACTGTGTCCCGTGGTGTCCCACTTTGTCCCACGTTGTGTCCCCTGCTGTCTCCCGCTTTGTCTCACGCTGTGTTCCGCTGTGTCCCGCTGTGTCCCCGCTTTGTCCCCACCTGTGTCCCGCTGTGTACCCTGCTGTGTCCTGCTATGTTCCCGCAGTGTCCCCGCTGTGTCCCGCTGTGTCCCTCTGTGTCCTCGCTGTGTCCCCAGCTGTGTACCCCACTGTGTTCCGCGTGTCCCTGCTGTATCGACGCTGTGTCCCGCTGGGTACCGCTGTGTCATCCCTGTGTCCCCCGCTGTGTCCCGCTGTGTCCCCCGCTGTGTCTCTGCTGTGTCCCCGCTGTGTCCCGCTGTGTACTGCTGTGTCCCCCGCTGAGTCCTGCTGTGTCCCAATGTGTCCCAATGGGTCCTCGCTCTGTCCCCCGCTGTGTCCCGTTGTGTCCTCCCTGTGCCCCCGCTGTGTCCTGCTGTGTCCCCCGCTGTGTCCCCCGCTATGTCCCACTGTGTCCCCCGCTGTGTCCCACTGTGTCCTTGCTGTGTCCCAGGCTTTGTGCCGCTGTGTCCTCGCTGTGTCCCCCGCTGTGTCCCGCTGTGTCCCTCGCTGTGTCTCACGCTTTGTCCCCGCTGTGTCCCACTGTGTCCCGCTGTGTCCGGCTGTGCCCTCACTGTGTCCCGTTGTGTCCACAGCTGAGTACCACGCTGTTTAACGCTGTGTGCCCGCTGTATCGACGCTGTGTCCCGCTGTGTCCCGCTGTGTCCTCGCTGTTTTCCCCGCTGTGTCCCCCTGTGTCCCCCGCTTTGTCCTCGCTGTGTCCCCCACTGTGTCCTGCTGTGTCCTCGCTGTGTCCCCCGCTGGGTCCCGGTGGGTCCTGCTGTGTCCTCGCTGTGTCCACCGCTGTGTCCCGTTGTGTCCCCAGCTGTGTCCCCCGCTATGTCCCGATGTGTCTACTGCTGTGTCCATGCTATGTCTTGCTGTGTCGCACTGTGTCCCCCGCTGTGTCCGCTGCTGTGTCCTGCTGTTTTTCCCGCTGTATCACCAATGTGTCCCGCTGTGTCCTCGCTGTGTCCCGCTGTGTCTCGCTGTGCCCCAATCTGTCCCGTTGTGTCCACAGCTGGGTACCACGCTGTGTAACCCTGTGTCCTCGCTGTATTGACTCTGTGTCCTGCTGGGTGCCGTTGTGTCCTCTCTGTGTTCCCCGCTGTGTCCCTCTGTGTCCCCAGCTGTGTTCCCCGCTGTGTCCCGCTGTGTCGTCGCTGGGTCCCCCGCTGTGACCCGCTGTGTCCCACGCTGTGTTTCGCTGTGTCCCACTATGTCCAGCTCGGTCCCTGCTGTGTCCCGCTGTGTGCCCGCTGTGTCCCGCTGTGTACTCCGTTGTGTCCAGCTGTATCACCGCTGTGTCTCGCTTTCGCCCCTCTCTGTCTCCGCTGTCCCCTGCTGTGTCCCCCGCTGTGTCCCGCTGTGTGCCACTGTGTCCCCCACTTTTTCCCGCTGAGTCCCCTCTGTGTCACCGCTGTGTCCCGCTGTGTACCCCGCTGTGTCCCACTATGTTCCCGCAGTGTCCCCGCTGTGTACCGCTCTTTCCCACTTTGTCCTCTCTGTGTTCCCCGCAGTGTCCCGTTGTGTTCCCAGCTATGGACCCCGGTGTGTCCCGCTGTGTCCCCGCTGTAACGACGCTGGGTCCCGCTGGGTCCCGCTATGTCCTCCCTGTGTTCCCCGCTGTGTCCCGTTGTGTCC
>NW_012295187.1:0-5298 GCF_000151885.1 Dipodomys ordii
TCATCGCTGTGTCCCCCACGGTGTCCTTCTTTGTCCACTGCTGTGTCCCACTGTGTACCCGTCTATGTCACCCGCTCTGTCCTTGCTGTGACCCGCTGTGTCCCGCTGTGTCCCGCTGTGTACTGCTATGTCCCCCGCTGAGTCCCGCTGTGTTCCCGTTGTGTCCCAATGTGTCTACGCTGTGTTCCCCCTGTGTCCCGCTGTGTCCCCCCTGTGTCCCCCGCTGTGTCCCGCTGTGTCCCTCTGTGTCTACTGCTGTGTCCCCTGCTCTGTCCCTCTGTGTCCACCGCTGTGTCCCTGCTGTGTCCCCGCTGTGTCCCGCTGTGTCCCGCTGTGTCCCCAGCTGTGTCCCGCTTTGTCTCCCCTGTGTCCCACACTGTCCCGCTGTGTCCCCTGCTGTGTCCCCGCTGTGTCACACTGTGTTCCACTGGGTCCGGAAGTGTCCTGGCTGTGTCTCCCACAGTGTTCCGCTGTGTCCTTGTTGTGTCCCCCGCTGTGTACCGGTGAGTTCCCCGCTGTGTCCCGCTGTGTCCCCGCTGTGTGTCTTCTATGTCCCGCTGTGTACCCAGCTGAGTCCAGCTGTGTCACCGCTGTGTTCCGCTGTGTCAGCTCTCTGTCCCCCGCTATCCCCTCCTGTGTCCAATGCTGTCTCCCGCTGTGTCCCGCTGTGTCCCCCATTTTGTCCCGCTGTGTCCCCGCAGTGTCGCCGCTGTGTCCCGATGTGACACACAGTGACCCGTGGTGTCCCGCTTTGTCCCCCGCTCTGTCCCCCGCTGTGTCCCGCTGTGTCCCCCTCTGTGTCCCGCTGTGTCCTGCTGTGTCCCCCGTGTGTCCCGCTGTATCCCGCTGTATTCCGTGGTGTCCCGTTTGTCCCCTGCTGTGTCCCCCGCTGAGTCCCCGCTTTGTCCCCGCTGTGACCCGCTGTGTCCCGCTATGTCCTCCACTGTTTCCCGTTGTGTCCCCAGCTATGTACCCTGCTGTGTCACGCTGTGTCCCCGCTGTATCGACGCTGTGTCCTGCTGTGTCCCGCTGTGTACTCTCTGTGTTCCACACTTTGTCCCGCTGTGTCCCCCGCAGTGTCCCTCGCTGTTTCCCGCTGTGTCCCCCGCTTTGTCCCCGCTGTGACCCACTGTGTCCCGCTGTGTGCCGCTGTGTCCCGCTATGTCCCCCACTGTGTCCCGTTGTGTCCCCAGCTATGTACCCTGCTGTGTCACGCTGTGTCCCCGGTGTATCGACGCTGTGTCCCGCTGGGTCCCCCTGTGTACTCTCTGTGTTCCACACTGTGTCCCGCTGTGTCCCCCGCAGTGTCCCTCGCTGTTTGCCGCTGTGTCCCCCGCTGTGTCCCTGCTGTGCCCCGCTGTGTCCCGCTGTGTACTGCTGTGTCCCCCTCTGAGCCCCGCTGTGTCCCCGCTGTTTCCCAATGTGTCCTCACTGTGTCCCCCGCTGTGTCCCACTGTGTCTCCCCTGTGTCTCCTGCTGTATCCCGCTCTGGCCCTCTGTGTCCCCTGCTGTGTCCCCTGCTCTGTCCCACTGTGTCCCCCGCTGTGTCCCTGCTGTGTCCCCGCTGTGTCCCGCTGTGTCCCGCTGTGTCCCCCTCTGATTCCCGCTGTGTCCCAGATGTGTCCCGCTGTGTCCTCGCTGTGTCCACTGCTGTGTCCCCTTTGTCCCCCCTGTGTCCCCCGCTGTGTCCCACTGTGTCCCCCGCTGTGTCCCGCTCTGTCCCCTGCTGTGTCCCAGCTGTGTCCCGCTGTGTCCTGCTGTGTCCCGCTGTGACCGTGTTGAGGCCCGCTATATCCCCGCTGTGTCCCGCTTTGTCATCGCTGTGTCCCCCGCTGTGTCCCGCTGTGTCCCGCTGTGTCC
The DNA here is from genome assembly GCF_000151885.1 of Dipodomys ordii. Classification (NCBI taxonomy): domain Eukaryota; kingdom Metazoa; phylum Chordata; class Mammalia; order Rodentia; family Heteromyidae; genus Dipodomys; species Dipodomys ordii. The sequence continues at coordinate 1,861 of NW_012295187.1, forward strand.
CCCGCTGTGTCCCGCTGTGTCCCCCTCTGTGTCCCGCTGTGTCCCCTGCTGTGTCCCTGCTGTGTCCCGCTGTGTACCCCTCTGTGTCCCCTGCTGTGTCCCGCTGTGTCTCGCTGTGTCCCGCTGTGTCCTCGCTGTGTCTCCCGCAGAGTCCCGCAGTGTCCTCGCTGTGTCCCTCACTGTGTCCTGCTTTGTCCACTGCTGTGTCCCGCTGTGTACCCCTCTGTGTCCCCCGCTGTGTCCCGCTGTGTCCCGCTTTGTCCCCCGCTGTGTCCCTGCTGTGCTCCGCTGTGTACCGCTGTGTCTCGCTGTGTACTGCTGTGTCCCCCGCTGAGTCCTGCTGTGTCGCCGCTGTGTCCCAATGTGTCCTCGCTGTGTCCCCCGCTGTGTCCCGCTGTGTCCCCCCTGTGTCCCCCGCTGTGTCCCGCTGGGTCCGTCTGTGTCCCCTGCTGTGTACCCTGCTCTGTCCCACTGTGTCCCCCGCTGTGTCCCGCTGTGTCCCACTGTGTCCTGTTGTGTCCCGCTATGTCCCCCACTGTGTCCCGTTGTGTCCCCAGCTGTGTACCCCGCTGTGTCCCGCTGTGTCCCCGCTCTATCGATGCTGTGTCCCTCGCTGTTTCCCGCTGTGTCCCCTGCTGTGTCCTGCTGTGTCCTCCCTGTGGCCCCGCTGTGTCCCGCTGTGTCCCCGGTTGTGTCCCGCTGGGTCCCCTGCTGTGTCAATGCTGTGTCCCGCTGTGTTCCACTGTGTCCCGCTGTGTCCTTGCTGTGTCTCCCGCAGTGTCCCGCAGTGTCCTCGCTGTGTCCCCCGCTGTGTCCTGCTTTGTCCACTGCTGTGTCCCGCTGTGTACCCCTTTGTGTCACCCGCTCTGTCCCTGCTGTGACCCGCTGTGTCCCGCTGTGTCCCGCTGTGTACTGCTGTGTCCCCCGCTGAGTCCCGCTGTGTCCCCGCTGTGTCCCAATGTGTCCTCGCTGTGTCCCCCCCTGTGTCCCGCTGTGTCCCCCCTGTGTCCCCGGCTGTGTCTCACGCTTTATCCCGTCTGTGTCCCACTCTGTCCCGCTGTGTCCCGCTGTGCCCACACTGTGTCCCGTTGTGTCCACAGCTGTGTACCCCGCTGTGTCCCGCTGTGTCCCCGCTGTATCGACGCTGTGTCCCACTGGGTCATGCTGTGTCCTCCCTGTGTTCCCCGCTGTGTCCCGCTGTGTGCCCGCTGTGTGCCCGCTGTGTCCCGCTGTGTACTTCGTTGTGTCCAGCTGTGTCACCGCTGTGTCCTCGCTGTGTCCACCACTGTGTCCCACTGTGTCCTCACTGTGTCCCCCTCTGTGTCCCGCTGTGTCCCCCGCTATGTCCCGCTGTGTCCAGCTGTGTCCCGCTCTGTCCCCGCTTTGGGCCCGCTGTGTCCCGCTGTGTACTCCGTTGTGTCCAGCTGTGTCACCGCTGTGTCCCGCTGTGTCCTCTCTTTGTCTCCACTGTCCCGCTGTGTCCCGCTGTGTACTGCTGTGTCCCCCGCTGAGTCCCGCTGTGTCCCCGCTGTGTCCCAATGTGTCCTCGCTGTGTCCCCCCCTGTGTCCCGCTGTGTCCCGCTGTGTCCCCCGCTTTGTCCTGCTGTGTCGACGCAGTGTTCCCTCTGTGTCCTGCTGTGTCACACTGTGTCCCATGGTGTCCCGCTTTTTTCCCCGCTGTTTCCCCCTCTGAGTCCCCTTTGTGTCCCCACTGTGTCCCGCTGTGTCCCGCTGTGTCCTAGCTGTGTCCCCCGCTGTCCCCCGCTGTGTCCCGCTGTGTCCCCAACTCTGTCCCGCTGTGTCCCGCTGTGTCCCCGCAGGGTCACCGCTGTTTCGCCCTATGTCCCTTTCGCGCTGTGTCCCGTCTGTGTCATTGGTGTCCCGCTTTGTCCCCCGCTGTGTCCCCAGCTGAGTCCCCGCTGTGTCCCCGCTGTGTCCCTCTGTGTCCTCGCTGTTTCACCCGCTGTCTCCCGCTGTCCCCCGCTGTGTCTCACGCTTTATCCCGTCTGTGTCCCACTCTGTCCTGCTGTGTCCCGCTGTGTCCACCACTGTGTCCCTTTGTGTCCCCAGCTGTGTAACCCGCTGTGTAACGCTGTGAATCCCGCTGTATCAAGGCTGTGTCCCGCTGGGTCCCGCTGTGTCCTTGCTCTGTTATTCGTGGTGTCCCCCTCTGTCCCCCACTGTGTCCCCTGCTCTGTCCTACTGTGTCCCCCGCTGTGTCCCGTTTTGACCCGCTGTGTCCCCCACTGTGTCCCTGCTGTGTCCCTGCTGTGTCCCAGCTGTGTCACGCTGTGTCCTGCTGTGTCCCGTTGTGTCCCGCTGTAACCCTGCTGAGTCCCCCTGTGTCCCCGCTGTGTCCTGTTGTGTCGTCGCTCTGTCCTCCGCTGTGTCCCGCTGTGTCCTCTGCTGTGTCCCGCTGTGTCACTCTGTGTCCCGCTGTATCCCGCTGTGACCCCGCTGAGTCCCCGCTGTGTCCCCTGCTGTCTCCCACTCTGTCCCCCACTGTGTCTCACGCTTTGTCCCCGCTGTGTCCCACTGTGTCCCGCTGTGTCCCGCTGTGCCCACAATGTGTCCTGTTGTGTCCACAGCTGTGTACCACGCTGTGTAACGCTGTGTCCCCGCTGTATCTACGCTGTTCCTCGCTGTGTCCCGCTGTGTCCCCCGCTGTGTCCCCCGCTGTGTCCCAATGTGTCCTCACTGTGTCCCCCTCTGTGTCCTGCTGTGTCCCCCGCTATGTCCCGCTGTGTCCAGCTGTGTCCCGCTCTGTCTCCGCTTTGTGCCCGCTGTGTCCCGCTCTGTACTCCGTTGTGTCCATCTGTGTCACCGCTGTGTCCCGCTGTGTCCTCTCTTTGTCTCCACTGTCCCCCGCTGTGTCCCCCGCTGTGTCCCGCTGTGTCCCGCTGTGTCCCCTGCTTTGTCCCGCTGTGTCGACGCAGTGTTCCCTCTGTGTCCTGCTGTGTCACACTGTGTCCCATGGTGGCCCGCTTTTTCCCCTGCTGTTTCCCCCGCTGAGTCCCCTTTGTGTCCCCACTGTGTCCCGCTGTGTCCCGCTGTGTCCTAGCTGTGTCCCCCGCTGTGTCCCGCTGTGTCCCGCTGTGTCCTTGCTGTGTCCCCCGCTGTCTCCCGCTCTGTCCCCCGCTGTGTCTCACGCTTTATCCCTTCTGTGTCCCACTCTGTCCCGCTGTGTCCCGCTGTGCCCACACTGTGTCCCGTTGTGTCCACAACTGTGTATCCCGCTGTGACCCCGCTGAGTCCCCGCTGTTTCCCCGCTGTGTCCCCCGCTGTCTCCCACTCTGTCCCCCGCTGTGTCTCACGCTTTGTCCCCGCTGTGTCCCACTGTGTCCCGCTGTGTCCCGCTGTGCCCACACTGTGTCCCGTTGTGTCCACAGCTGTGTACCACGCTGTGTAACGCTGTGTCCCCGCTGTATCTACGCTTGA
>NW_012295188.1:0-5298 GCF_000151885.1 Dipodomys ordii
TCAACCTGCGGGGACACAGCGGGACACAGCAGGGGACACAGCGGGACACAGCGGGGACACTGCGGGACCCAGCAGGACACAGCGGGACACAGAAGGACACAGCGGGGGACACAGCGGGACACAGCGGGGGATACAGCGGGACACAGCGGGGACACAGAGGGGACTCAGCAGGGGACATAGCGGGGGACAAATCGGGACACCACAGGACACAGTGGGACACAGCAGGACACAGCGGGGACACAGCGAGGACACAGTGGGGAACACAGCGAGGACACAGCGGCACGCAGCGGGACACAGCGTAGATACAGCAGAGACACAGCGTTACACAGCATGGTACAAAGCTGTGGACACAACGGGACACAGTGGGGGCACAGCGGGACACAGCGGGACGCAGTGGGACACAGCGGGGACAAAGCGTGAGACAAAGCAGGGGACAGAGCTGGAGACAGCGGGGGACACAGCATGGACACAGCGAGGACACAGCGGGACAGAGCGGGACACTGCAGGGCACAGCGGGGGACACAGCGGGACACAGCGGGGGACAGAGCGGGAGACAGCGGGGGACTCAGCGAGGACACAGCGGGACACAGCGCTGACACTGCGGGGACACAGCGGGGGACATAGCAGGGGACACAGCGGGACACGGCGGGGGACACAGCGGGACCCAGCAGGGACAAACCATGAGACACAGTGGTGGACAGAGCGGGAGACAGAGGCGGACACAGCGAGGACACAGCGGGACACAGCGGGGACACAGAGGTGGCTCGGGGGGGCCACAGCGGGGGACAAAGCGGGACACCACGGAACACTGCGGGACACAGCGTGAAACAGCGGTGAACCTGCAGGGACACAGCGGGGAACACAGCGGGACACAGCGGGGACACAGCGGGGACACTGCGGGACCCAGCAGGACACAGCGGGACACAGAAGGACACAGCGGGGGACACAGCGGGGGACCCAGCGAGGACACGGCGGGACACAGCGGGGGACACAGCGAGGACACAGCGGGGACTCAGCGGGGTCACAGCGGGATACAGCGGGACACAGACTGACACAGCGGGACACAGCAGAGGACACAGCGGGACACAGCGGAGGACAGAGCGACGACACAGCAGGACACAGCTGGGACACAGGGGGACTCAGCAGGGTTACAGCGGGACACAACGGGACACAGCAGGACACAGCGTGACACAGCGGGGACACAGCAGGGGCACAGCGGGGGACACAGCGGGACAAAACGGGACACAGCGGGGGGACACAGTAGGACAGAGCGGGGGACACAGCGGGGGACAGAGGGGGACACCACGAATAACAGAGCAAGGACCCAGCGGGACCCAGCGTGACACAGCCTCGATACAGTGGGATTCACAGTGTTACACAGCAGGTTACACAGCTGGGGACACAAAGGGACACAGTGGTGGACACAGCGGGACACAGCGGGACAGAGTGGGATACAGACGGGATAAAGCATGAGACACAGCGGAGGACAGGGCGGGAGACAGCGGGGGACACAGCGAGGACACAGCGGGACACAACGGGGACACAGCGGGGACTCAGCAGGGGACACAGCGGGGGACAAAGTGGGACACCACGGAACACAGCGGGACACAGCGCGAAACAGCGTTGACCCTTCGGGGACACAGCGGGGCACAGCGGGGGACACAGCGGGACACAGCGGGTGACACAGCAGAACACAGTGGGGGACACAGCGAGGACACAGTGGGACACAGCAAGACACAGCATCGAAACAGCGGGGACACAGCGGTACACAGCGGGGTACACAGCTGGGGACACAACGGGACACAGCGGGGGACACAGCGAGGACACAGTAGGACACAGCAGGGCACAGCGGGGACACTGCGGGAACATAGCGGGACACAGCGGGGTACACAGCGGGACACAGCGGGACACAGCTTGGGACACAGCGGGGATACAGCGGGACACAGTTGGGGACACAGCTAGGACACAGCGGGACACAGCGGGACACAATGGGGACACAAAGGGGACTCAGCGGGGGAAACAGCGGGGGAAAAAGCGGGACACCATGGGACACAGTGTGACACAGCTGGACAAAGAGGGAACACTGCGTCGACACAGCGGGACAAAGCGGGGGACACAACGGGACACAGAGGGGTCACAGCGAGGACACAGCGGGGACTCAGCGGGGTCACAGCGGGATACAGCTGGACACAGACTGACACATCAGGACACAGCAGAGGACACAGCGGGACACAGCGGAGGACAGAGCGACGACACAGCAGGACACAGCGGGGACACAGGGGGACTCAGCAGGATTACAGCGGGACACAACGGGACACAGCAGGACACAGCGTGACACAGCGGAGACACAGCAGGGGCACAGCGGGGGACACAGCGGGACACAACGGGACACAGCGGGGGACACAGTAGGACAGAGCGGGGGACACAGCGGGGGACAGAGGGGGACACCACGAATAACAGAGCAAGGACACAGCGGGACCCAGCGTGACACAGCCTCGATACAGCGGGATTCACAGTGTTACACAGCGGGTTACACAGCTGGGGACACAAAGGGACACAGTGGTGGACACAGCGGGACACAGCGGGACAGAGTGGGACACAGACGGGATAAAGCGTGAGACACAGCGGAGGACAGAGCGGGAGACAGCGGAGGACACAGCGAGGACACAGCGGGACACAACGGGGACACAGCGGGGACTCATCAGGGGACACAGCGGGGGACAAAGTGGGACACCACGGAACACAGCGGGACACAGCGCGAAACAGCGGTGACCCTTCGGGGACACAGCGGGACACAGCGGGGGACACAGCGGGACACAGCGGGTGACACAGCAGAACACAGTGGGGGACACAGCGAGGACACAGTGGGACACAGCAAGACACAGCATCGAAACAGCGGGGACACAGCAGTACACAGCGGGGTACACAGCTGGGGACACAACGGGACACAGCGGGGGACGCAGCGAGGACACAGTGGGACACAGCATGGACACAGCGGGGACACTGCGGGAACATAGCGGGACACAGCGGGGTACACAGCGGGACACAGCGGGACACAGCTTGGGACACAGCGGGGATACAGCGGGACACAGCGGGGGACACAGCTAGGACACAGCGGGACACAGCGGGACACAATGGGGACACAAAGGGGACTCAGCGGGGGAAAGAGAGGGGGAAAAAGCGGGACACCATGGGACACAGTGTGACACAGCAGGACACAGAGGGAACACTGCGTCGACACAGCGGGACAAAGCAGGGGACACAGCCGGACACAGCGGGACACAGCAAGGCACAAAGGGGTCACAGCAGTGGACAGAGCGGGACACAGCGGGGGACACAGTGGGACACAGCGGGGGACACAGGGGACACAGAGGGGACACAGCGGGGGACAAAGCTGGACACCACGGAACACAGCAGGACACAGCGTGAAACAGCGGTGAACCTGCGGGGACACAGCGGGACACAGCGGGGGACACAGCGGGACACAGCGGGACACAGCGGGGGACACAGCGGGACACAGCAGGGACACAGGAGGGACACAGCGGGACACAGCAGGACACAGCGGGAGACACAGCGGGACACATCGGGACACAGCGGGGGACACAGAAGGGACACAGTGGGACACAGTAGGACACAGCGTGGGACAAAGCGGGAGACAGTGGAGGACACAGCGAGGATACAGCTGGACACAGCGGGGACACAGAGGGGACTCAGCAGGGGACATAGAGGGGAAAAAGCGGGACACCACGGAACACAGTAGGACACAGCGGGACACAGCAGGGACACTGCGGGACACAGGCGGGGGACACAGCGGTGGACAGCGGGGGAAAGAGAAGGGACAGAGCGGGACACAGAGGGGACACAGCTGGACACAGAAGGGTACACAGCGGGGCACAGCGGACACACAACAGGGACAGAGCTGGACACAGAGGGACACAGAGGGGACAGAGCGTGACACAGCGGGACACAGCGGGACACAGCAGGGGACTCAGCGGGACACAGCGGGGGACACAGGGAAGACACAGCTGGACACTGAGGGAGACAGAGCAAGGACACAGCCGGACACAGCAAAACACAGCGTGACACAGTGGGGACACAGCAGGGGACACAGCGGGACACAGCGGGGGACACAGAGGGACACAGCGGGGTACACAGCAGGCACAAAGCGGGACACAGCGGGGGACACAGCGAGGACAAAGCGGGACTCAGCGGTGACACAGCGGGACACAGCTGGGGACACTGCGGGACACAGCGGGACACAGCAGGGACACAGCAAGGACACAGCGGGGGACACAGCGGGACACAGCCGGACACAGCCGGGGACACAGCGGGACACAGCGAGAGACACAGCGGGGGACACAGCGGGACACAGCGGGGAACAAAGAGAGGACACAGCGGGACCCAGCGGGACACAGCATCGATAGAGTGGGGACACAGTGGGACACAGCGGTGAAACAACTGGACTCAGCGGGGGACACTGTGGGACCCAGCGGGACCCAGCGGGGACACAGCAAGGACACAGCGGGGGACACAGCGGGACACAGCGGGACACAGCGGGGGTCACAGCGAGGGACACAGCGGGAGACACAGCGGGACACAGTGGGGAACACAGAGAGAGACACAGCAGGACCCAGCGGGACACAGCGTCGATACAGCGGGTACACAGCGGGACACAGCGGGGTACACAGCTGTTGACACAACGGGACACAGTGGGGGACACAGAGGGACACAGCGGGACACAGCGGGGCACAGCAGGGACAAAACGGGAGACACAGTGGGGAACAGAGCAGGACACAGCGGGGGACACAGAGAGGACACAGTGGGGACACAGCGAGACTCAGCCGGGGACACAGCGGGACACAGCGGGGAACACAGCGAGGACACAGCGGGGACACAGCGGGGACACTGCGGGAACATAGTGGGACACAGCGGGGCACACAGCGGGACAAAGCGGGACACAGCTTGGGACACAGCGGGAACACAGCAGGACACAGCAGGGGACACAGCGAGGACACAGCGGGACACAGTGGGACACAGCGTGGGACAAAGCGGGAGACAGCCGGGGACACAGCGAGGACACAGCGGGACACAGCGGCGACACATAGAGGACTCAGCGGGGGACACAGTGGGGGACAGAGCGGGACCCATCGGGACACTGCGGGGCACAGCGGGGGACCCAGCGGGACACAGAGGGGGATCCAGCGGGACACAGCGGGACACAGCGGGACACTGCGGGGCACAGCGGGGGACACAGCGGGACACAGCGGGGGACACAGGGAGGACACAGCTCAACACAGC
>NW_012295189.1:0-2606 GCF_000151885.1 Dipodomys ordii
TCACACAACGGGGCACATCGGGGGACACAGCGGGGACACAGCGGAACACAGCGTGGGACACAGCGAGGACACAGCGGGACACAGCGGGACACAGCGGGGATACAGCAGAGGACACAGCATGCCGCAGCGGGGACACAGCGGGGGACACAGTGGGACACAGCGGGACACAGCGGGGGACAAAGCGGGACATTGCGGGGGACACACCGGGAAACAGCGGGACACAGTGAGGACACAGCAGGGACACAGTGAAGACACAGCGGGACACAGCAGGGACACAGCGGGACACAGCGCGGGACACAGTGAGGACACAGCGGAATACAGCCTGACACAGCGGGGACACAGTGGGGGACACAGCAGGACACAGCGGCGTACACATTGGGGACAAAGCTAGAAACACCGGGGTACACAGGGGGACACAGTGGGGACACAGCGATGACACAGCGGGACACAGCAGGACACAGGGGGACACAGCGGGACACTGCAGGACACAGGGGGACACAGCGGGAGACACAGCGGGACACAGTGCAGGACACAGTGAGTACACAGTGGGACACAGCCTGACACAGCGGGGACACAGCAGGGGACAGAGCGGGACACAGCGGGGGACACAGAGGGGGACACAGCGGGACACAGCGGGGACACAGATGGACACAGCAGGGTACACAGCGGGACAGAGATGGGACAATACAAGGACACAGCCCAACACAGCGGGGAATATCGTGGGACACAGCGGGACACAGAGGCACATAGCGGGGACACAGCAGGCGACACAGTGGGACACAGCGGGGCACACAGCGGGGACACAGCGAGGACACAGCAGGACACAGGGGGACACAGCGGGACACTGCAGGACACAGGGGGACACAGCGGGGGATACAGCGGGACACAGCGCGGGACACAGTGAGTACACAGTGGGACACAGCCTGACACAGCGGGGACACAGCAGGGGACAGAGCGGGACACAGCGGGGGACACAGCAGGGGACACAGCGGGACACAGCGGGGAAACAGCTGGACACAGCAGGGTACACAGCGGGACAGAGATGGGACAATACGAGGACACAGCCCAACACAGCGGCCAATATCGCGGGACACAGCGGGACACAGAGGCACATAGCGGGGACACAGCAGGCGACACAGTGGGACACAGCGGGGCACACAGCGGGGACACAGCGGGACACAGCGGAGAACTCAGCGGGGGAAAGCGGGGACACACCGGGGGACAATGGAGACACAACGGGACACAGCGGGGAACACAGCGGGGGACACAGCTGGGGACCCAGAAGGGGACAAGAGAGGACACAGCGGGAGAAGAGCGGGACACAGCGGGGACACAGTGGGACACAGCGGGACACAGCGAGGGACACAGCGGGACACTTTGGGGGACAGAGTGGGAGACATAGCGGGACACAGCGGGATACACAGCGGGTCTCGGTGGAGACACAGCGGGACACAGAGGGACACAGCGAGGACACAGCGGGACACAGCGGGACACAGTGGGACACAGGGGGACACAGCGGGGGACACAGCAGGACACAGCGCGGGACACAGTGAGTACACAGTGGAACACAGCCTGACATAGCGGGGACACAGCGGGGGACACAGCGGTAACACAGGGGGACACAGCGGGGGACACAGCGGGACACAGTGGGGACACAGCTGTACACAGCAGGGTACACAGCGGGACAGAGATGGGACAATACGAGGACACAGCCCGACACAGCGGGGAATATCGCGGGACACAGCGGGACACAGAGGCACATAGCGGGGACACAGCAGGCGACACAGTGGGACACAGCGGGGCACACAGCGGGGACACAGCGGGACACAGAGGGACACAGCGGGGAACTCAGCGGGGGAATGTGTGGACACACCGGGGGACAATGGGGACACAACGGGACACAGCGGGGGACACAGCGGGGGACACAGAGGGACACAGAGGGGGACAAGAGAAGACACAGCAGGAGAAGAGCGAGCCACAGCAGGGACACAGTGGGACACAGCGGGACACAGCGAGGGACACAGCGGTACACTTCGGGGGACAGAGTGGGAGACACAGCGGGACACAGCGGGACACAGCGGGGGACAGAGTGAGGACACAGTGAGACACAGCGGGGACACAGCAGGGACACTGTGGGGGACAAAGTGGGGACATAGCGGGACACAAAGTGACACAGCGGGGGACACAGCGGGACACAGCGGGAAACAGCAGAACACAGCGGGGGACACAGTGGGTGACACAGAGGGACACAGCAGGACACAGCGGGACACAGCAGGGACACAGCGGGGGACACAGTGTGACTCATCCGGGGACATAGAGGGACATAGCCGGACACAGCGGGGTACACAGCGGGACACAGCATGGGACACATTGGGGGACACAGTGGGACAAAGCGGGGGATACAGCGGAGGGCACAACGGGGACACAGCGAGGACACAGCGGGGCACAGAGGGGACAGAGCTGGACACAACGGGGTACACAGCGGGACACTGTGGGGACACAGCGAGGACACAGCGGGTCATAGTGGGACACAGCAGGACACAGCAGGACACAGCGGGACACAGCGGGGGACACAGCAGGACACAGCGGGTCACAGCCGGGGACAC
>NW_012295190.1:0-3084 GCF_000151885.1 Dipodomys ordii
GGAGAAGGAGAAGTAGGAGAAGGAGAAGGAAGAGCCACAGAAGCAATAGGAGAAGCAGAAGGAGAAGCAAAGCAGAATGAGAAGCAGAAAGAGAAACAGTAGTAGAAGAAGAAGCAGGAAAAGCAGAAGCAGCAGAAAGAGAAGAAGAAGAAGAAGAAGAAGAAGAAGAAGAAGAAGAAGAAGAAGAAGAAGAAGAAGAAGAAGAAGAAGAAGAAGAAGAAGAAGAAAAAGAAGAAGAAGAAGGAGAAGGAGAAGGATAAGCAGTAGAAGCAGAAGTAGCAGAAGCAGGAGAAGCAGAAGCAGAAGAAAAAGAATAAGCATAAGAAGCAGAATCAGAGGGAGAAGCAGAAGAAGGAGAAGCAGAAGCAGAAGAAGCAGCAGAAGGAGAAGCAGAAGTAGGAGAAGAAGAAGGAGAAGGAAGGGCAGCAGAAGCAATAGGAGAAGCAGAATGAGAAGCAGAAGCAGAATGAGAAGCAGAAAGAGAAGCATAAGAAGCAGAAGAAGCAGGAAAAGCAGAAGCAGAAGAAAGAGAAGAAGCAGCAGAAGGAGAAGCAGAAACAGAAGAAGATACAGAAGGAGAAGCAGGAGAAGCAGAAGAAGGAGAAGGAGAAAGCGAAAGAGAAGGATTAGGAGTAGGAGAAGCAAAAGGATAAGCAGAAGCAGAAAGAGACGCAGAAGGAGAAGCAGCACGAGAAGTAGGAGAAGCAGGAGAAGCAGAAGCAGGAGAAGCAGAAGAAACAGAAGACGCAGAAGTAGAATGAGAAGCAGAAGCAGAATGAGAAGCAGAATCAGAAGCAGAAGGAGAAGCAGAAGAAGGAGAAGGAGAAGCAGAAAGAGAAGCACAACGAGAGGCAGGAGAAGCAGAAACAGGAGAAGCAGAAGCAGAAGAAACATAGGAAGGAGAAGAAGCAGAAGCAGAAGGAGAAGCAGAAACAGAAGGAAAAGCAGAAAGAGAAGCAGGAGAAGCAGAAGAAGCAGCAGCAGGAGAAGCAGAAGCAGAAGAAGCTGAAGAAGCAGAAACAGAACCTGAAGCAGAAGGAGAAGCAGGAGAAGCAGAAGAAGCAGAATCTGGAGAAGCAGAAGGAGAAGCAGAAGCAGAAAGAGAAGCAAAAGCAGAAGGAGAAGCAGAAGCAGAAGAAACAGAAGATGCAGAAGGAGAAGCAAAAGGAAAAGCAGACGAACGAGAAGGAGAAGGAGTAGGAGAAACAGAAGGAGAAGCAGAAAGAGAAGCAGAAGAAGGAGCAGGAGAAGGAAAAGCAGCAGGAGAAGCAGAAAGAGCAGGAGAAGGAGAAGCAGGAGATGCAGAAACTTGAGAAGCAGAAGCAGAAGAAACAGGAGAAGGACAAGAAGCAGAAGCAGAAGGAGAAGCAGAAACAGAAGGAGAAGCAGGAAGAGAAGGAGGGAAAGCAGAAGAAGCAGGAGAAGCAGAAGCATAAGAATGTGAAGAAGGAGAAGGAGAACCTGAAGCAGAAGGAGAAGCAGGAGAAGCAGAAGAAGCAGAATCTGAAGAAGCAGAATAAGAAGCAGAACGAGAAGCAGAAGCAGAAAGAGAATCAAAAGCAGAAGGAGAAGCAGAAGAAACAGAAGAAGTAGAAGCAGAAGCAGTTGTAGCAGAAGCAGAAGGAAAAGCAGAAGAACAAGAAGGAGAAGGAGAAACAGAAGGAGAAGCAGAAAGAGACGCAGGTAAAGCAGACGAAGAAGAAGCAAAAGGAGAATCAGAAGGAGAAGCAGAAGAAGGAGAAGGAGAAGCAGAAGAAGATGCAGAAGGAGAAGCAGGAGAAGCAGAAGAAGCAGAAGCAGGAGGAGAAACAGGAGAAGAAGAAGAAGCAGAAGCAGAAGCAAAAAGAGAAGCACAAGGAGTAGTAAAAGAAGCAGCAGAAGGAGAAGCAGCAGAAGAAGCAGAAAAACAAGCAGGAGAAGCAGAAGCAGAAGGAGAAGTAGAAGCAGAAGAAGCAGAACCAGAAGAAGAAGCAGTAGAAGCATAAGAAGCAGAAGCAGGAGAAGCAGAAGCAGAAGAAAAAGAAGAAGCATAAGAAGCAGAAATAGAAGCAGAGGGAGAAACAGAAGAAGGAGAAGGAGCAGCAGAAGGTGAAGCAGAAGGAGATGCAGAAGCAGAAAGAGAAGCAGAAACACAAGGAGAAGTTGGAGAATCAGAAGAAGCAGAAGCAGAAAGAGAAGCAGAAGAGGGAGAAGGAGAAGCAGAAGCAGAAGGACAATCAGGAGAAGCAGAAGAAGCAGAAGCGGGAGAAGCAGAAGAAGATACAGAAGAAGGAGAAGGAGCAGAAGGAGAAGCAGAAGCAGAAGGAGAAGCAGAAATAGAAACAGAAGCAGAAGAAGCAGTTACAGGAGAAGCAGAAGCAGAAGAAACAGAAGAAGCCCAAGAAGCAGAAGGAGAACCTGAAGCAGAAGGACAAGCAGAAGCAGCAGAAGCTGGAAAAGCAGAAGCAGAAGATTCAGAACAAGCAGAAGAAGCAGAAGCAGAACGAGAAGCAGAAGAATAAGAAGGAGAAAGAGAAGGATTAGGAGTAGGAGGAGCAGAAGCAGAATTAGAAGCAGAAAGAGAAGCAGAAGGAGAAGCAGAAGGAGAAACAGAAGAAGCAGAAGCAGAAGCAGAATGAGAAGCACAAGAAGGAGAAATTGAAGGAGAAGGAGAATGAGACGGAGAAGCAGAAGGAGAAGTAGGAGAAGCAGAAGAAGGAGAAGCAGGAGAAGCAGAAGCAGAAGAAAAAGAAGAAGGAGAAGAGCAGAAGCAGAAGGAGAAACAGAAGCAGAAGGAGAAGCAGAAGAAGCAGAAGCTGAAGCAGAAGAAACTGAAAAAGCAGAAAAAGAAGAAGAAGCAGAAGAAGAAGTAGCAGGAAAAACAGAAGAAGAAGAAGGAGAAGGAGAAAGAGAAGGATTAGGAGTAGGAGAAAGAGACGGATAAGCAGAAGCACAAAGAGAAGGAGAATGAGAAGGAGGAGCAGGAGAAGCAGAAGAAGCAGAATCAGGAGAAGCAGAAGCAGAATGAAAAGCAGAAGAAGGAGAAATTGAAACAGAAGAAGATGCAGAAGGAGAAGCAGAAGCAGAAGCAGAAGGAGAAGCAGA
>NW_012295191.1:0-2212 GCF_000151885.1 Dipodomys ordii
AGCAGATCAGGAGAAGCAGAAGCATAAGAATCCGAAGAAGCAGAAGCAGATCCTGAAGCAGAAGGAGAAGCAGGAGAAGCAGAATCTGGAGAAGCAGAATGACAAGCTGAAGGAGAAGCAGAAGCAGAAAGGGAATCAAAAGCAGAAGGAGAAGCAGAAGAAACAGAAGAAGCAGAAGCAGTAGCAGTTGCAGCAGAAGGAGAAGCAGAAGGAAAAGCAGGAGAACAAGAAGGAAAAGGAGAAACAGAAGCAGAAGCAGAAGGAGAATCAGAAGGAGAAGCAGAAGAAGCAGAAGGAGAAGCAGAAGCAGAAGAAGCAGTAGAAGGAGGAGCAGAAGCAGAAGAAGATGCAGAAGGAGAAGCAGGAGGAGCAGAAGAAGCAGAAGCAAAAGGAGAAAGAGAAGGAGAAGCAGAAGTAGAATCAGGAGAAACAGAAGAAGAAGAAGAAGAAGAAGAAGAAGAAGAAGAAGAAGAAGAAGAAGAAGAAGAAGAAGAAGAAGAAGAAGAAGAAGAAGAAAAACAAAAAGAAGAAGGAGAAGAGCAGAAGCAGAAGCAGAAAGAAAAGCAGAAGCAAAAGGAGAAGCAGAAAGAGAAGCAGGAGAAGCAGAAGAAGCAGGAGAAGCAGAAGCAGAAGAAACAGGAAAAGCCGAGAGCAGAAGCAGAATCTGAAGCAGAAGGAGAAACAGAAGAAGCACAATCTGAAGAAGAAGCAGAAGAAACAGAAATAGTAGAATAAGCAGAAGTACAAGCACCAGGAGAAGCAGAAGAACAAGAAGGAGAAGGCGAAAGAGAAGGATTAGGAGTAGAAGAAGCAAAAGGATAAGCAGAAGCAGAAAGAGACGCAGAAGGAGAAGCAGCACGAGAAGTAGGAGAAGCAGGAGAAGCAGAAGCAAGAGAAGCAGAAGAAACAGAAGACGCAGAAGCAGAATGAGAAGCAGAAGGAGAAATTGAAGCAGAAGGAGAAGGAGAAGCAGAAGGAGAAGCAGAAGAAGGAGAAAGAGAAGCAGAAACAGAAGGAAAAGCAGAAATAGAAGCAGGAGCAGCAGAAGAAGCAGCAGCAGGAGAAGCAGAAGCAGAAGAAGCCGAAGAAAGAGAAGCAGAACCTGAAGCATAAGGAGATACAGGAGAAGCAGAAGAAACAGAATCTGGGGAAGCAGAAAGAGAAGCAGAATCAGAAAGAGAAGCAAAAGCAGAAGGAGAAGCATAAGGAGAAGCAGAAGAAACAGAAGAAGTAGAAGCAGTAGCAGGTGTAGCAGAAGCAGAAGGAAAAGCATAAAACAGGAAGGAGAAGGAGAAACAGCAGGAGAAGTAGAAGGAGAAGCAGAAAGAGAAGCAGTAAAGCAGAAGAAGAAGAAGCAGAAGGAGAATCAGAAGGAGAAGCAGAAGAAGGAGAAGGAGAAGCAGAAGAAGATGCAGAAGGAGAAGCAGAAGAAGCAGAAGCAGAAGGAGAAGCAGGAAAAGCAGAAGAAGCAGAAGCAAAAGGTGAAGCCAAAGAAGGAGAAGGAGAAGCAGAGGCAGAAGAAGAAGCATAAGGACAAGCACAAGCAGAAGGAGATGCAGAAGGAGAAGCAGGAGAAGCAGAAGAAGCAGAAGCTGAAAGAGAAGCAGAAGTAGGAGAAGGAGAAGGAGGAGAAGCAGAAGCAGAAGGAGAAGCAGAAGCAGAATGAGAAGCAGAAAGAGAAGCAGGAGGAGGACAAGAAGCAGAAGCAGGAGAAGCCGAAAGAGAAGAAGCAGAAACAGAAGCACAAGGAGAAGCAGAAGGAGAAGCAGCAGAAGAAGTAGAACAAGAAATTCAGGCACGAGAAACAGAAGAAGCAGAAGCAGAAGGAGAAGCAAAAACAGAACCAGAAGGAAAAGTAGAAAAAGCAGCAGAAGAAGCAGAAAAACAAGCAGAAGAAGCAGAAGAAGAAAGAGAAGTAGAAGCATAAGAAGCAGAAGAAGAAGCAGTAGAAGCATAAGAAGCAGAAGCAGGAGAAGGAGAACCAGAAGAAAAAGAAGACGCATAAGAAGCAGAAGCAGAAAGAGAAGCAGAAATAGAAGGAGAAGAAGAAGGAGAAGTTGGAGAATCAGAAGAAGCAGAAGCAGAAAGAGAAGCAGAAGAAGGAGAAGGAGAAGCAGAAGGAGAAGGACAAGCAGGAGAAGCAGAAGAAGCAGAAGCGGGAGAAGCAGAAGAAGAAGAAGAAACAGAAGAAGGAGAAGGAGCAGAAGGAGAA
>NW_012295192.1:0-5295 GCF_000151885.1 Dipodomys ordii
TCTCCTGCTTCTCCTTCTGCTTCAGGTTCTGCTTCTGCTTCTTCGGATTCTTATGCTTCTGCTTCCCCTGCTTCTGCTTCTTCTGCTTCCCCTCCTTCTCTTTCTGCTTCTCCTTCTGTTTCTGCTTCTCCTTCTGCTTCTGCTTCTTGTCCTTCTCCTGTTTCTTCTGCTTCAGCTTCTCCTGTTGCTGCATCTCCTGCTTCTCCTTCTGCTGCTCTTTCTGCTTCTCCTGCTGCTTTTCCTTCTCCTGCTCCTTCTTCTGCTTCTCTTTCTGCTTCTCCTTCTGTTTCCCCTTCTCCTTCTCGTTCTTCTGCTTTTCCTTCTGCTTCTCCTCCTGCTTCTGCATCTTCTGCTTCTTCTGCTACTGTCTCTGCTTCTTCTGTTTCTTCTGCTTCTCCTCCTCTTCTCCTTCTGCTTATGCTTCTCTTTCTGCTTCTGCTTCTCCTTCTGCTTCTCCAGATTCTGCTTCTTCTGCTTCTCCTGCTTATCCTTCTGCTTCAGGTTCTGCTTCTGCTTCTTCGGCTTCTTCTGCTTCTGCTTCTCCTGCTGCTGCTTCTTCTGCTTCTCGTGCTTCTCTTTCTGCTTTTCCTTCTGTTTCTGCTTCTCCTTCTGCTTCTGCTTCTTCTCCTTCTTCTCTTTTTTCTGTTTCTGCTTCTCCTGCTTCTGCTTCTCCTGCTTCTCGTTCTGCTTCTTTTTCTGCTTCTCCTTCTCCTTCTCCTTCTGCTTCTCCTTCTGCTTCTGATTCTCCTTCTGCTTCTGCTTCAATTTCTCCTTCTGATTCTCATTCTGCTTCTGCGTCTTCTGTTTCTTCTGCTTCTCCTGCTTCTCCTACTTCTCGTGCTGCTTCTCCTTCTGCGTCTCTTTCTGCTTCTGCTTATCCTTTTGCTTCTCCTACTCCTAATCCTTCTCCTTCTTCTTCTTCTTCTTCTTCTGCTTCTCCTGGTGCTTGTGCTTCTGCTTATTGTACTATTTCTGTTTCTTCTGCTTCTGCTTCAGATTGTGCTTCTTCTGTTTCTCCTTCTGCTTCAGATTCTGTTTCTGCTTCTTCGGCTTCTCCTGTTTCTTCTGCATCTGCTTCTCCTGCTTCTTCTGCTTCTCCTGCTTCTCTTTCTGCTTCACCTTCTGCTTCTGCTTCTCCTTCTGCTTCTGCTTCTGCTCTTCTCCTTCTTCTGTTTCTTTTGCTTCTGTTTCTTCTGCTTCTTCTTCTTCTGTTTATTCTGATTCTACTTCTGCTTCTCCTTCTTCTCCTTCTCTTTCTGCTTCTACTTCTGCTTCTTCTGATTCTCCTGCTTCTCCTTCTTGTTCTCCTTCTGTTTCTGATTCTCTTTCTGGTTCTGCTTCTCCTTCTGCTGCTCCTTCTCCTTCTCCTTCTTCAGCTTCCCCCACTGCTTCTGCTTCTGCTTCTTTTGCTTATTCTTTATCTTCTGCTTCTCCTGCTTCTGCTTCTCCTGCTTCTGCTTCTTCTGCTTCTCCTTATGCTTCTTCTTCTTCTTCTTCTTCTTCTTCTTCTTCTTCTTCTTCTTCTTCTTCTTCTTCTTCTTCTTCTTCTTCTGCTTCTGCTTCTTCTTCTTCTTCTTCTGCTTCTGCTTCTTCTGCTTCTACTTCTACTGCTTCTTCTTCTGCTTCTGCTTGTTTTTCTGCTTCTTCTTCTGCTTCTCCTTCTGCTGCTTCTTCTACTTCTCCTTCTGCTTCTCTTTTTGCTTCTCCTTCTGCTTCTGCTTCTCCTGATTCTGCTTCTTCTGCTTCTACTGCTTTTCCTTACGCTTCTCCTTATGCTTCTTCTTCTTCTTCTTCGTCTTCTTCTTCTTCTTCGTCTTCTTCTTCTTCTTCTTCTTCTTCATCTTCTTCTCTTTCGTCTGCTTCTGCTTTTCCTGCTTCTTCTGCTTCTACTGCTTCTCTTTCTGCTTCTCATTCTGCTTCTGCTTCTCCTTCTGCTTCTCCTATTGCTTTTGCTGCCCTTCCTTCTCCTTCTCCTTCTCCTTTTCCTCCTTCTGCTTCTCCTTCTGGTTCTGCTTCTCTTTCTGCTTCTGCTTCTTCTGATTCTCCAACTAATCCTTCTTCTTCTCCTTCTGTTTCTGCTTCTCTTTCTGCTTCTCCATCTCCTTCTGCTTCACCTTCTGCTGCTCCTTTTCCTCTTTGTGTTTCTCCCTTTGCTTCTGCTTCTGCTTCTTATGCTTCTTCTTGTTCTGCTTCTGCTTCTCCTGCTTCTGCTTCTTATGCTTCTACTGCTTCTTCTTCTGCTTCTGCTTCTTCTGCTTCTACTTCTCTTTCTGCTTCTGCTTCTCCTGCTTGTTTTTCTGCTTCTTCTGCTGCTTCTCCTTCTGCTGCTTCTTCTACTTCTCCTTCTGCTTCTCTTTTTGCTTCTCCTTCGGCTTCTGCTTCTTCTGTTTCTCCTGCCTGAATTTCTGGTTCTACTTCTGCTGCTTCTCCTTCTACTTCTGCTTCTACTTCTGCTTCTTTTTCTGCTTCTTCTGCTTCTCTTTCGGCTTCTCCTGCTTCTGCTTCTTGTGCTTCTCTTGCTTCTCTTTCTGCTTCTCATTCCGCTTCGGCTTCTCTTTCTGCTTCTGTTTCTCCTCCTTCTCCTTCTCCTACTTCTGCTTCTCCTTCAGCTTCTGTTTCTTCTGCTTCTCCTGCTTCTCCTTCTGCATCTCCTTCTGCTTGTGCTTGTCCTTATGCTTCTTCTTCTGCTTCTGCTTCTCCTTCTCCTCCTCCTTCTTTTGCTTCTCCTTTTGCTTCTGCTTCTTCTGCTTTTCCTGCTTCTCCTTCTCCTTCTGCTTCTTCTGCTTCTCCTGCTTCTCCTTCAGCATCTTCTTCTGCTTCTGCTTCTCCTTCTCCTTCTTCTGCTTCTCCTTCTGATTCACCTTCTGCTTCTTCTTCTGCTTTACCTGCTTCTCTTTCTGCTTCTCCTTCTGCTTCTCCTTCTGTTTCTCCTTCTCCTTCTTGTTCTTCTGCTTTTCCTTCGGCTTCTCCTTCTGCTTCTGCTACAACTGCTACTGCTTCTACTTCTTCTGTTTCTTCTGCTTCTCCTTCTGCTTTTGATTCTCTTTCTGCTTCTGCTTCTCCTTCAGCTTCTCATTCTGCTTCTCCAGATTCTGCTTCTTCTGCTTCTCCTGCTTCTCCTTCTGCTTCAGGTTCTGCTTCTGCTTCTTCGGATTCTTCTGCTTCCGCTTCTCCTGCTTCTGCTTCTTCTGCTTCCCCTCCTTCTCTTTCTGCTTCTCCTTCTGTTTCTGCTTCTCCTTCTGCTTCTGCTTCTTGTCCTTCTCCTGATTCTTCTACTTCTGCTTCTCCTGTTTCTGTATCTCCTGCTTCTCCTTCTGCTGCTCTTTCTGCTTCTCCTGCTGCTTTTCCGTCTCCTGCTCCTTCTTCTGCTTCTCTTTCTGCTTCTCCTTCTGTTTCTCCTTCTCTTTCTCGTTCTTCTGCTTTTCCTTGTGCTTCTCCTTCTGCTTCTGCATCTTCTGCTTCTTCTGCTACTGCCTCTGCTTCTTCTGTTTCTTCTGCTTCTCCTCCTGCTTCTCCTTCTGCTTTTGCTTCTCTTTCTGCTTCTGCTTCTCCTTCTGGTTCTCCTTCTTCTTCTCCAGATTCTGCTTCTTCTGTTTTTTCCTGCTTCTCCTACTTCTCGTGGTGCTTCTTCTTCTGCGTGTCTTTCTGCTTCTGCTTATCCTTTTGCTTCTCCTACTCCTAATCCTTCTCTTTCGCCTTCTCCTTCTTTTTCTTCTGCTTTTCCTGCTGCTTCTGCTTCTGCTTATTGTACTATTTCTGTTTCTTCTGCTTCTTCTTCAGATTGTGCTTCTTCTGTTTTTCCTGCTTCAGATTCTGCTTCTGCCTCTTCGGCCTCTCCTGTTTCTTCTGCTTCTGCTACTTCTACTTCTCCTGCTTCTCTTTCTGCTTCTCCTTCTGCTTCTGCTTCTGCTCTTCTCCTTCTTCTGTTTCTTTTGCTTCTGTTTCTTCTGCTTCTTCTTCTGTTTCTTCTGATTCTACTTCTGCTTCTCCTTCTTCTCCTCTTTCTGCTTCTACTTCTGCTTCTTCTGATTCTCCTGCTTCTCCTTCTTGTTCTCCTTCTGTTTCTGCTTCTCTTTCTGCTTCTGCTTCTCCTTCTGCTGCTCCTTCTCCTTCTTCTGCTTCTCCCACTGCTTCTTCTTCTGCTTATTTTGCTTATTCTTTTTCTTCTCTTCTTCATCTTCTTCTTCTCCTTCTCTCTCAGTCTCATCTCTCTTCTCTTCTCCTCTCTCTTCTCTCTCTCATCTCTCTCTCATCATCTCTCTCTCTCATCTCTCTCTCTCTTCTAATTCTTCTAATTCTACTTCTTCTAGTTCTCCTTCTCCTTCTTCTCCTTCTCCTTCTTTCCTTTCTCTTTCTCTTTCTCCTTCTTCTTCTTCTGCTTCTGCTTCTCCTCCTTCACCTTCTCCTACTGCTTCTCCTTCTGCTTCTTCTGCTTCTCTTTCTACTTCTGCTTATCCTTCTGCTTCCCGTACTCCTAATCCTTCTCCTTCTCCTTCTTCTTCTCCTGCTTCTCCTGCTGCTTCGGCTTCTGCTTCTTCTGCGTTTTCTGTTTCTTCTGCTTCTGCTTCTGCTTCTTCTGCTTCTCCTTCTGCTTCACTTTCTGCTTCTGCTTCTTCGGCTTCTTCTGTTTCTTCTGCTTCTGCTTCTTCTGCTTCTCCTGCTTCTCTTTCTGCTTCTCCTTCTGCGTATGCTTCTCCTTCTGCTTCTGCTCTTCTCCTTCTTGTGTTTCTTCTGCTTCTGCTTCTCCTGCTTCTTCTTCTTCTGCTTCTCCTGCTTCTACTTCTTCTTCTCCTAATCCGTCTTCTGCTTCTCTTTCTGCTTCCGCTTCTTCTGATTCTCCTGCTTCTCCTTCTTCTTCTCCTTCTGTTTCTGCTTATCTTTCTGCTTCTGTTTCTCCTTCTGTTTCTCCTTTTCTTTCTCCTTCTTCTACTTCTCCCTCTGCTTCTGCTTCTTATGCTTCTTTTTTCCTTCTGCTCCTGCTTCTCCTGCTTCTGCTTCTTCTGCTTCTACTGCTTATCTTTATGCTTCTGCTTCTTCTGCTTCTCTTTCTGCCTCTGATACTTCTGCTTTTCCTGCTTCTCCATCTTCATCTTCTTCTTCTTCTTCTTCTTCTTCTTCTTCTTCTTCTTCTTCTTCTTCTTCTTCTTCTTCTTCTCCTTCTTCTTCTCCTTCTTCTCCTTCTCCTTCTTCCCCTTCTCCTTCTCCTTCTCCTTCTCCTTCTCCTTCTTCTTCTTCTTCTTCTTCTTCTTCTTCATCTTCTTCTTCTTCTTCTTCTTCATCTTCTTCTTCTTCTTC
>NW_012295193.1:0-5295 GCF_000151885.1 Dipodomys ordii
TCAGACTACTACTGGTTCAATCTCATTGCTCCTTATAGATGTGTTTAGATTCTTTATATCCTTTCTTTAGAATGTTGATGGTTCAAATGCATCTAAAAATGTATTTTTTTCCTAGATTTTCTATCATATATTTCCAAAACAATCCTCTAATGGTCCTTTGAATTTCATTGATATATATTGTGATGTCCCATTTTTATTCACTAATCTTACTAAACTTCTCTAACATTCTTTCTCTTCTCCCTTCTCTTTCTCAACGAGTTTCATCCATTTGGCTTGTTTTGTTTCACCCTTTCTCTCCCTCCCCATTTGTCTGACCCCAACTCTCTAATGCCTCGCCCAGACAAGAAGCCTTTTAACATACATGTTCATTATTCAAAGAGATATCATGGTCCCACACTTCTGATCTCAAGCATTTCAGACAAGGTGCATTCACAGAGTCCTCTTAGTCCTGAAAAATAATATAAAGAATGCACTTCATGTGTGAAACTGGCCCACGATGGCTTGATTTCATAGGCTTACTGCTGAGCAGCTTAGCTATCAAAGGGTTTGGATGTAGTTCCTAGCTCAAGAAGGATTTATAATATGGTGGAAGGCTGCAACAACATAAATAATGTCAAACTAAAATAAATTCTGTCATAAAAATAGCAAGCATTTGATGTCAGGGCCCAGAGCATTTCTTTCTGTGTTGATCTCTTAGACTCACTGGATCTATCTATCTATCTATCTATCTATCTATCTATCTATCTATCTATCTATCTATCTATCTAAGACCTATATCTATATCTATAAAGACCTATATCTATAACTATATATAGAGATATATCCATGGCATATATACTATATAGTATAAATATATACAGTATATCTATATATGCATATAGATATATCTGTACATTTAGGCATATAGATATAGGCAAATGTGTGTGTGTGTGTGTGTGTGTGTGTGTGTGTATCAAGGTTGCAATGTTTGTCCTTAGCCTCCACAAAGAGTAAAAGTCTTCTCAATTCAGATTGAAAAAGAGAGATTAGAACTACAATGTAAAGCATCACAAGCAAGTATTCTAAGACTGAAGTCAGGGTCTCATGGTCATCATGGTGCATGTTGCTAAGACATTTTAGATCTGTTTTTGTGATCTTATAAGAGCATCAAAATCAATGTTAGATTGTTAGATTGTTGTTGTTTTTTTTCTTTAAATTATTAGCCTTCTGCCTTCATCTTCAATTTAATTTTCTCTTGTTGATCTCTCAATGCATTAAGCTGTTTTCACTACACATACAGAGATGTATGCAAATGCACATCATACTTCTCCAGGCACTTCTGCCATTACATATTCTGATTGCTTTGCCAAGCCCATTTGATAAACTTCTCTTTTTCCTCAGGAAATTTTGCTTAGGTATCTCTTCATGAAGTTTCCTCTGAACTTGAATTGGCAAGATTAATCACACTCATGTCTGGGTAAATGTCTAAAATGTCGTAAATTTCCCTGTATGTTTATATCTTTGTCTTATTTGTTTCACATGGAATTTTAGCTCCTAGGGATTGAGAACATCTTTCTGATCCATGCACCAAAGATACTCAATAATTGGATCAACTTCATAGAAACAGCTAAAATGTATTCCTCCCATTCACCCTTGCTCATTCTATTCTTTCACACTGGCTGGATCCCAGGATCACAGAGGATCAAACATCTCCTGAAAGAATTATTTTATAATCCTGCTTAGACAAACATGGCTATGGTACTTGTTGTTTAACTATAAAACCCAATTATGTATATGTATATCCTTGTTTCTTTCTCTCTCTCTCTCTCTCTCTCTCTCTCTCTCTCTCTCTCTCTCTCTCTATCTCTCTCTCTCTCTCTCTCTCTCTCTCTCTCTCTCTCTCTCTATCTCTCTCTCTCTCTCTCTCATCATCATCATCATCGTCATCATCATCATCTTCTTCATCTTCTTCTTTTCTTCTTCTCTTTCTGCTGCTTCTGCTTTTCCTGCGTCTTCTGCTTCTAGTGCTTCTCTTTCTGCTTCTCCTTCTCCTTCTGCTTCTGCTTCTGCTTCTTGTCCTTCTCCTGTTTCTTCTGCTTCTGCTTCTCCTGCTTCTGATTCTTCTGCTTTTCCTGCTTCTCTTTCTGCTTCTCCTTCTGCTTCTGCTCCTCCTTCTGCTTCTGCTCCTTCTATTTCTTCTGTTTCTTCCTCTTCTCCTTCTCCCGCTCTGCTTCTTCTGCTTCTCCTGCTTCTCGTTCTGCTTCTCTTCGTCGGCTTCTCTTTCTACTTCTCCTTCTGCTTCTTCTGATTCTGCTTCTTCTCCTTCTTCTCCTTCTGCTTCTGCTTCTTCTGCTTCTCCTGCTACTCCTTCTGCATCTCCTTCTGCTTGTGTTTTTCCTTCTGCTTCTTCTTCTGCTTCTCCTTCTTCTGCTTCTCCGTCTGTTTCTGCTTCTTCTGTTTTTCCTGCTTCTCCTTCTGCTTCTCATTCTTCTTCTCCTTCTGTTTCTCCTTGTCGTTATTCTGCTATTCCTTCTGCTTCTCTATCTGCTTCTGCATCTTCAGCTTCTTCTGCTACTGCTTCTGCTTCTGCTTCTTCTGTTTCTTCTGCTTCTCTTTCTGCTTCTCCTTCTGCTTTTGCTTCTCTTTCTGCTTCTGCTTCTCCTACTGGTTCTCCTTCTTCTCCAGATTCTGCTTCTTCTGCTTCTCCTGCTTCTCCTGCTTCTCCTTCTGCTTCTTCTCCTTCCTATGTTTCTTCTGCTTCTGCTTCTCCTGCTTCTGCTTCTTCTGCTTCTCCTGCTTCTCCTTCTCATTCTCCTTCTCTTTCTGCTTCTGCTTATCCTTCTGTTTCTCCTACTCCTAATCCATCTCTTTCTCCTTCTCCTTCTTCTTCTTCTCCTTCTCCTGCTGCAGCTTCTACTGCTTCTCTTTCTGCTTTTCTTACTGTTTCTGCTTCTCCTTCTGCTTCTTCTCCTTCCAATGATTCTTCTGCTTCTGCTTCTCCTGCTTCTGCTTCTTCTGCTTCTCCTGCTTCTCCTTCTCATTCTCTTTCTCTTTCTGCTTCTGCTTATCCTTCTGTTTCTCCTACTCCTAATCCTTCTCTTTCTCCTTCTCCTTCTTCTTCTTCTGCTTCTCCTGCTGCTGCTTCTTCTGCTTCTTCTGCTTTTTCTGTTTCTTCTTCTTCTGCTTCAGCTTCTTCTTCTTCTGCTTCTCCTTCTGTTTCTCCTTCTGCTTCTGCTCTTCTCCTTCTGTTTCTTCTGTTTCTGCTTCTCCTGCTTCTTCTTCTTCTGCTTCTCCTACTTCTCCTTCTGCTTCTCCGTCTCCTTCTCCTTCAATTTCTCCTTCTTGTGCTTCTCATTCTGCTTCAGCTTCTGCTTCTCCTGCTTCTGCTTCTTCTGTTTCTCCTTCTGCTTCTTCTTCTTCTTCTCTTTCTGCTTCTTATTCTGATGCTGCTCCTCCTACTCCTAATCCTTCTCTTTCTCCTTCTTCTTCTGCTTCTCCTTCTGCTTCTGCTTCTTCTGCTTGTTCGGTTTCTTCTGCTTCTGCTTTTCCAGCTTCTGCTGCTTCTGCTTCTCCTTCTGCTTCAGGTTCTCCTTCTGCTTCTTGGGCTTCTTCTGTTTCTTCTGCTTCTGCTTCTCCTGCTACTGCTTCTTCTGCTTCTTTTGCTTCTCTTTCTGCTTCTCCTTCTGCTTCTGCTTCTCCTTCTGCTCCTTCTCCTTCTTCTGTTTCTTCTTCTTCTTCTGCTTCTCCCGCTTCTGCTTCTTCTGCTTCTCCTGCTTGTCCTTCTCCTTCTGCTTCTCCTTCTCCTTCTTCTGCTTCTCTTTCTGCTTCTGCTTCTTCTGATTCTCCAACTTCTCCTTCTTCTTCTTCAATTTCTGCTTCTCTTTCTGCTTCTGCATCTCCTTCTGCTTCACCTTCTGCTGCTCCTTCTCCTTCTTCTGTTTCTCCATCTGCTTCTGCTTCTTATGCTTCTTCTTTTTCTTCTGCTTCTGCTTCTCCTGCTTCTGATTCTTATGCTTCTACTGCTTCTTCTTCTGCTTCTTCTGCTTCTACTTCTCTTTCTGCTTCTGCTTCTCCTGCTTGTTTTTCTGCTTCTTCTGCTGCTTTTTCTACTTCTCCTTCCGCTTCTCTTTTTTCTTCTCCTTCTGCTTCTGCTTCTTCTGTTTCTCGTGCCTGAATTTCTGGTTCTACTTCTTCTGCTGCTTCTCCTTCTGCTTCTGCTTCTCCTTTTGCTTCTGTTTCTGCTTCTTCTCTTTCGGTTTCTCCTGCTTCTGCTTCTAGTCCTCCTCCTGCTTCTCTTTCTGCTTCTCATTCTGCTTTTGCTTCTCCTTCTGCTTCTGCTTCTCCTCCTTCTCCTTCTCCTACTTCTGCTTCTCTTTCAGCTTCTGTTTCTTCTGCTTCTCCTGCTTCTCCTTCTGCATCTCCTTCTGCTTGTGCTTGTCCTTATGCTTCTTCTTCTGCCTCTACTTCTCCTTCTTTTGCTTCACCTTTTGCTTCTGCTTCTTCTGCTTTTCCTGCTTCTCCTTCTGCTTCTGCTTCTTCTGCTTCTCCTTCTGCATCTTCTGCTTCTGCTTCTCCTTCTCTTCTTCTGCTTCTCCTTCTGATTCTCCTTCTGCTTCTTCTTCTTCTGCTTTACCTGCTTCTCTTTCTGCTTCTCCTTCTGCTTCTCCTTCTGTTTCTCCTTCTCCTTCTTGTCCTTCTGCTTTTCCTTCTGCTTTTCCTACTGCTTCTGCTACAACTGCTACTGCTTCTACATCTTCTGTTTCTTCTGCTTCTCCTTCTGCTTTTGATTCTCTTTCTGCTTCTGCTTCTCCTTCTGCTTCTCATTCTGCTTCTCCAGATTCTGATTCTTCTGCTTCTCCTGCTTCTCCTTCTGCTTCAGGTTGTGCTTCTGCTTCTTCGGATTCTTATGCTTCTGCTTCTCCTGCTTCTGCTTCTTCTGCTTCCCCTCCTTCTCTTTCTGCTTCTCCTTCTGCTTCAGCTTCTTGTCCTTCTCCTGTTTCTTCTGCTTGTTCTTCTCCTGTTTCTGCATTTCCTGCTTCTCCTTCTGCTGCTCTTTCTGTTTCTCCTGCTGCTTTTCTTTCTACTGCTCCTTCTTCTGCTTCTCTTTCTGCTTCTACTCCTGTTTAACCTTCTCCTTCTCGTTCTAGTTCTACTGATTTTCCATCTGCTTCTCCTTCTGAATCTTCTGCTTCTTCCGATACTGCCTCTGCTTCTTCTGTTTCTTCTGCTTCTCCTTCTGCTTTTGCGTCTCTTTCTGCTTCTGCTTCTCCTTCTGCTTCTCCAAATTCTGCTTCTTCTGCTTCTCCTGCTTCTGCT
>NW_012295194.1:0-2257 GCF_000151885.1 Dipodomys ordii
TCTTTCTCCTTCTCCATCATCATCATAAGGATTATCGATCAGTATCTGCTACTGCTTCTTCTGCTAGTTCTGTTTCTTCTGCATCAGGTCCTGCTTCTGCTCTTCAGATTCTTCTATTTCTAGTGCTTCTGCTTCTCCTGCTACTGCTTCTTCTCCTTCTCTTTCTGCATCTCCTTCTGCTTCTGCTTCTCATTCTGCTCCTTCTCCATCTTCTCAATCTTCATCTTCTTCTTCATCTACATCTTCTTCTTCTTCTTCTTCTTCTTCTTCTTCTTCTTCTTCTTCTTCTTCTTCTTCTTCTTCTTCTTCTTCTTCTTCTTCTTCTTTATCTTCTGTTTCTGCTTCTCCTGCTTCAGCATTTGTGCTTCTCCTGCTTCTCTTTCTTCTTCTCATTCTTCTGCTTCTCCTTCTGCTTCTCCTATTGCTTCTGCTGCC
The DNA here is from genome assembly GCF_000151885.1 of Dipodomys ordii. Lineage (NCBI taxonomy): Eukaryota > Metazoa > Chordata > Mammalia > Rodentia > Heteromyidae > Dipodomys > Dipodomys ordii. Next base: position 436 of record NW_012295194.1, read on the forward strand.
CTTCCTTCTCCTTCTCCTTCTCCTACTTCTACTTCTTCTTCTGCTTCTGCTTCTTCTGCTTCTCCTGCTTCTCCTTCTGCATCTTCTTCTGCTTCTGCTTCTCTTTCTGCTGCTACTTCTCCTTCTGCTTCTCCTTCTCCTTCTTCTGCTTCTCCTTCTGATTCTCCTTCTGCTTCTGCTTCTCCTTCTCGTTCTTCTGCTTTTCCTACTGCTTCTGCTACAACGACTACTGCTTCTGCTTCTTTTGTTTCTTCTGCTTCTACTTCTGCTTTTGATTCTCTTTCTGCTTCTGCTTCTCCTTCTGCTTCTCATTCTGCTTCTCCAGATTCTGCTGCTTCTACTTCTCCTGCTTCAGGTTCTGCTTCTGCTTCTTCGGATTCTTATGCTTCTGCTTCTTCTGCTTCCCCTCCTTCTCTTTCTGCTTCTCCTTCTGTTTCTGCTTCTCTTTCTGCTTCTCCTTCTGCTTCTCTTTCTGCTTCTGCTACTTCTCCTTCTTCTGTTTCTTCTTCTTCTGCTTCTCCTGCTTCTCGTTCTGCTTCTGCTTCTCCTTCTGCTTCTCCAGATTCTGCTTCTTCTCCTTCTCCTGCTTCTCCTTCTGCTTCAGGTTCTGATTCTGTTTCTTCCGCTTCTTCTGTTTCTGCTTCTCCTGCTGCTGCTTCTTCTGCTTCTCCTTCTGCTTTTCCTTCTGTTTCTGCTTTTCCTCTCTGCTTCTGCTTCTTCTCCTTCTTCTGTTTCTTCTGCTTCTGCTTCTCCTGCTGCTGCTTGTCCTGCTTCTCGTTCTGCTTCTCTTTCTCCTTCTCCCTTTCCTTCTCCTTCTTCTTCTGCTTCTCCTTCTGCTTCAATTTCTCCTTCTGCTTCTCATTCTGCTTCTGCGTCTTCTGTTTTTTTCTGCTTCTCCTGCTTCTGCTTCTTCTGCTTCTCCTGCTTCTAGTGCTGCTTCTCCTTCTGCTTCTCTTTCTGCTTCTGCTTATCCTTCTGCTTCTCCTACTCCTAATCCTTCTCTTTTGCCTTCTCCTTCTTCTTCTTCTGCTTCTCCTGCTGCTTCTGCTTCTGTTTATTCTACTATTTCTGTTTCTTCTGCTTCTGCTTCAGATTGTGCTTCTTCTGTTTCTCCTTCTGCTTCACATTCTCCTTCTGCTTCTTCGGCTTCTTCTGTTTCTTCTGCTTCTGCTTCTCCTGCTTCTTCTGCTTCTCCTGCTTCTCTTTCTGCTTCTCCTTCTTCTTCTGCTTCTCGTTCTGCTTCTGCTTCTGCTCTTCTCCTTCTTCTGTTTCTTTTGCTTCTGTTTCTTCTTCTTCTGTTTCTTCTGATTCTACTTCTGCTTCTCCTTCTTCTCCTTCTCTTTCTGCTTCTACTTCTGCTTCTTCTGATTCTCCTGCTTCTCCTACTTGTTCTCCTTCTGTTTCTGCTTCTCTTTCTGCTTCTGCTTCTCCTTCTGCTGCTCCTTCTCCTTCTTCTGCTTCTGCCTCTGATTCTGCTTCTTATGCTTATTCTTTTTCTTCTGCTTCTGCTTCTTCTGCTTCTACTGCTTCTCCTTATGCTTCTCCTTCTCCTTCTCCTTCTCCTTCTTCTTCTTCTTCTTCTTCTTCTTCTTCTTCTTCTTCTTCTTCTTCTTCTTCTTCTTCTTCTTCTTCTTCATCTTCTTCTTCTTCTTCTTCTTCTGCTTCTTCTTCTTCTTCTTCTGTGCCTATTTCTTTTGCGCCTTGTGCTAGTTCTGCGGGTAATGCCTATCCTGCAGCATCCACTTGGGCAAGGGGGGATCAATTGGGCGAAGAAGGGGGAGAAAGCTGCGAGACGTACTAGGGCCTCTGCCTAGATGGAAGG
>NW_012295195.1:0-5294 GCF_000151885.1 Dipodomys ordii
AGGGACATATAGCGGGATTTATGTGGAAATATAGTGGTGGACATCAGGGGACATAGCTAGGGTCACATCGTGGATTTAGTGGAAGAACTTATTGGTGGGACAGGGGTGTCCCCACCGGTGGACATTGGGGTCACAGCTGGGACTCTATCAGTGTCACAGCCAGAAGCCACAGCGGGATTACAGTGGGGGACACAGCGGGGGGACTCAGTGGGGACACAGCTTGGGTACACAGTGAGGACACAGCGGGGACACAGCGGGGGGACATCGGGGTTACATATGCAATCAGCGGGGACAAAACTGGACACAGCGGGGACATCGGGAACACAGCGGGACACAGCGGGACACAGCAGGGACACAGCAGGGACACAGCGGGTCACAGCGGGGACACAGTGTGGGACACAGCGAGGACACAGCGGGACACAGAAGGATACACAGAGAGGACACAGTGTGACACATGGGGACACAGCGGGACACAGCGGGGGACACAGAGAGGACACAGCGTGACACATGGGGACACAGTGGGACACAGCGGGGGACACAGCGAGGACACAGCGTGACACAGCGGGGAACACAGCGGGGAACACAGCGGGACACAGCGGGACACAGTGGGGGACATAGCATGGATACAGCGGGTCACAGCGGGGAAATAGTGGGGGACACAGCAGGGGACACAGCGCGATACAGAAGGACACAGCGGGGACACAGCGGGGACATACGGAGACACTGTGGGACACAGCGAGTAAACAGAGGGACATAGAGATTACACAGCGAGGACACATCAGGGACACAGCCGGACACAGCGTGGACACAGCGGGGGTCATAGCGGAACACAGCGGGACCCAGCGGGGACACAGCGGGGACACAGCGGGACACAGCATGGGACATAGAGGCGGACACAGCAGGACACAGCGGGACACAGCGGGGACACAGCAGGACACAGCGGGACACAGCGGGGGACACACCGGGGGAGAGCAGGCACACAATGGGACACAGTGGGACACAGTGGGACACAGTGGGACACAGCTGGGAACACAGCGGGACACACAGTGGGACACAGCGGGACACAGCGGGGGACACAGCATGGACACAGCGGGTCACAGCGGGGAAATAGTGGGGGACACAGCGGGGGACACAGCGGGATACAGAAGGACACAGCAAGAACACAGCGGGACACAGGAGTACACAGCGGGGACACAGCGGGGGACACAGTGCGACACAGCGGGGACACAGAGGGACTCAGCGGTTACACAGCAAGGACACACCAGGGACACAGCGGGACACAGAGGAGACACAGCAGGGACACAGTGAGACACAGCGAGGACACAGCGGGATAGAGCGTGGGCTACAGCGGGGGACAGCGGTGACACACCGGCGGACAGCGGGGACACAGCGGGACACACCGGGACACAGCGGGGGACACAGTGGGACACAGTGGGGGACACAGCGGGACACAGCTGGGGACACCGAGGACACAGTGGGACACACCTGGGGGACACAGCGAGGACACAGCGGGACACAGCGGGGGCACAGCAGGGGACACAGCTGGAAAAAGAGGGGGTCACAGCGGGACACAGCGGGACACAGCGGGGGACATAGCGGAACACAACGGGACCCAGCGGGGACACAGCAGAGACACAGCGGGACACAGCTTGGGACATAGAGGCGGACACAGCAGGACACAGCATGACACAGCGGGGGACACACCGGGGGAGAGCAGGCACACAACGGGACACAGCGGGACACAGCGGGACACCGTGGGACACAGCGGGGAACACAGGGTGACACACAGCGGGACACAGCGGGACACAGCGGGGGACACAGCTTGGAAACAGCGAGTCACAGCGGGGAAATAGTGGGGGACACAGCGGGACACAAAGGGGAACACAGCGGGACACAGCGAGGACACAGCGGGGACACAGAGGGACTCAGCGGTTACACAGGGAGTACACACCAGGGACACAGCCGGACACAGTGGAGAGACAGCAGGGACACAGTGAGACACAGCGAGGACACAGCGGGACACAAAGAGACACAGCGGGGACACAGCGGGACACAGCGTGGGCTACAGCGGGGGACACAGCGAGGACACAGCAGGACACAGCGGGGGACACAGCAGGGGACACAGCTGGACAAAGCGGAGGTCACAGCGGGAGTTGGCGGTTACACAGTTAGGACACACCAGGGACACAGCGGGACACAGTGGGGGACACAGCAGGGGACGCAGCGGGGGAGAGCGGGGACACAGAGGGACACAGCAGGACAAAGCGGGGACACAGCAAGGACACAACGGGACACAGCAGGACACAGCGGGGGACACAGCAGGGGAAACAGCAGGACACAGCAGGGGACACAACGGGACACAGCGGGACACAGCGAGGACAAAGCGTGGACAGAGCGGGACACAGAGTTACACAGCTAGGGACACAGCAGGGGACAGTGGGGACAAACCGGGGAACAACGGGGACACAGCGCGACACAGCTAGGACACAGCGGGGACACAGCGGGGACACAGCAGGGGACACAGTGGGACACAGCAGGGGATACAGTGAGGACACAGAGGGGACATAGGGGGACACTACGGGACACAGTGGAACACAGCGGGGACAGAGAGACATAGCAGTTACACAGCGAGGACACACCAGGGACACAGAAGGACACAGCGGGGACACAGCGGGGACACAGCGGGGGACACAGCGGGGGTCACAGCGGGACTCAGCGGGGGACACAGAAAAGAACACAGTGGGACAAAGCAGGGGACTCAGGGGAACACAGCGGGACACAGCCGGACACAGCTGGGGACACAGCGGGTGACACAGCGGGGCAAACAGCATGAAAGAGCGGGGGACACAGCGAGGACACAGCGGGACACAGCAGAGGACACAGCATGGACACAGCGGGTCACAGCGGGGAAATAGTGGGGGACACAGCGGGGGACACAGCGGGATACAGAAGGACACAGCGAGGACACAGCGGGACACAGAAGGACACACCGGGGACACAGCAGGGACACAGCGGGGGACACAGTGCGACACAGCGGGGACACAGAGGGACTCAGTGCTTATACAGCAAGGACACACCAGGGACACAGCAGGACAAAGCGGAGACAAGCGGGGACACAGCGGGACACAGCGAGGACACACCAGGGACACAGCGGGGGATACATTAGGGGACAGCGGTGACAAACCGGCGGACAACGGGGACACAGCGGGACGCAGCGGGACACAGCGGGACACAGTGGGGGACATAGTGGGGGACACAGCGGGACACAGCAGGGGACACAGCGGGACAGAAATGGGGACACAGCAAGGACACAGCGGGAAACAGCGGGAATGAGCGTGACACAGTGGGGGACACAGCGAAGACACAGCGGGACACAGAAGGACACACAGCGAGGACACAGCGTGACACATGGGGACAGAGCGGGACACAGCGGGACACAACGGGCGACACAGCAGGACACTGTGGGGTACCCAGCCGGACACAGCGGGACACAAAGGGACACAGCAGGGACACAGCGGGGGACACAGCGGGACACAAAGGGGACACACCGTTACACAGAGAGGACACAGTGGGGACACAGCGGGACACAGCAGGAAACAGCAGGGGACAAGCAGGACACTGAAGGGTACACAGCGGGACACAGCGGGACACAGCGGGGACACAGCAGGGGACACAGCAAGACACAGAGGGGAAAAAAGGGGGCACACAGCGGGACACAGTGGGACACAGCATGGTACACAGCGGGGCCACAGCGGGACATCGCGGGGACAAAGCGAGGACAGAGCTGGACACAGAGGTACACAGCGAAGGACAGTGGGGACAGACCGGGGAACAATGGGGACACAGCGGGACACAGCTAGGACACAGCGGGGACACAGCGAGGGACACAGTAGGGTACAGTGGGGACAAACTGGGGAACAACGGGGACACAGCGGGACACAGCTAGGACACAGCGGGGACACAGCGGGGACACAGCAGGGGACAGTGTGGGACACAGCAGGGGATACACCGAGGACACAGAGGGGACATAGAGGGACACTGCGGTACACAGTGGGACATAGCGGGGACACAGATGGACATAGCAGTTACACAGCGAGGACACACCAGGGACACAGAAGTACACAGCGGGGACAAAGCGGGGACACAGCGGGGGACACAGCGGAGGTCACAGCGGGACTCAGCGTGGGACACAGCAAAGAACACAGCGGACAAAGCGGGGGACACAGGGGTACACAGTGGGACACAGCCGGACAAAGCTGGGGACACAGCGGGTGTCACAGAGGGGGAAACAGCCTGAAACAGCGGGGGACACAGCTAGGACACAGCGGGACACAGCGGAGGACACAGCATGGACACAGCGGGTCACAGCGGGGAAATAGTGGGGGACTCAGCAGGGGACACAGCGGGATACAGAAGGACACAGCGAGGACACAGCGGGACACAGGAGGACACACCGGGGACACAGCAGGGACACAGCGGGGGACACAGTGCGACACAGCGGGGGACACAGAGGGACTCAGTGCTTATACAGCAAGGACACACCAGGGACACAGCAGGACACAGCGGAGACACAGCAGGGACACAGCGGGACACAGCGAGGACACAGCGGGACACAGCGGGGGATACATTAGGGGACAGCGGTGACAACCCGGCGGACAGCGGGGACACAGCGGGACACAGCGGGACACAGTGGGGGACATAGCGGGGGACACAGCGGGACACAGCGGGGGACACAGCGGGACACAAATGGGGACACAGCAAGGACACAGCGGGATACAGCTGGAATGAGCGTGACACAGTGGGTGACACAGCGAAGACACAGGGGGACACAGAAGGACACACAGCGAGGACACAGCGTGACACATGGGGACAGAGCGGGACACAGCGGGACACATCAGGCGACACAGCAGGACAATGCGGGGTACACAGCCGGACACAGCGGGACACAAAGGGACACAGCAGGGACACAGCGGGAGACACAGCGGGACACAAAGGGGGACACAGCGTTACACAGCGGGGACACAGCGGGACACAGCGGGGACACAGCAGGGGACACAGCAGGACACATAGAGGAACAAAGGGGGCATACAGCGGGACACAGTGGACACAGCGGGTTACACAGCGGGGCCACAGCGGGACATCGCGGGGACAAAGCGAGGACAGAGCTGGACACAGAGGTACACAGCGGGGGACAGTGGGGACAAACCGGGGAACAATGGGGACACAGCGGACACAGCTAGGACACAGCTGGGACACAGCGGGGGACACAGCAAGGGGACAGTGTGGGACCACAG
>NW_012295196.1:0-5292 GCF_000151885.1 Dipodomys ordii
TGCTTCTCCTCCTGCTTCTGCTCTTCTCCTTCTGTTTCTTCTGTTTCTGCTTCTCCTGCTTCTTCTTCTTCTGCTTCTCCTACTTCTCCTTCTGCTTCTCCGTCTCATTCTCCTTCTCCTTCAATTTCTTCTTGTGCTTCTCATTCTGCTTCTGCTTCTCCTGCTTCTGCTTCTTCTGTTTCTCCTTCTGCTTCTCCTTCTGTTTCTCCTTCTCCTTCTTGTTCTTCTGCTTTTCCTACTGATTCTGCTTCTTCTGCTACTGCCTCTGCTTCTTCTGTTTCTTCTGCTTCTCCTTCTGCTTTTGCTTCTCTTTCTGCTTCTGCTTCTCCTTCTGCTTCTCCAGATTCTGCTTCTTCTGCTTCTCCTGCTTCTCCTTCTGCATCTTCTTCTGCTTCTGTTTCTCCTTCTCCTTCTTCTGCTTCTCCTTCTGATTCTCCTTCTGCTTCTTCTTCTTCTGCTTTACCTGCTTCTCTTTCTGCTTCTCCTACTTCTCCTTCTGTTTCTCCTTCTCCTTCCTGTTTTTCTGCTTTTCCTTCTGCTTCTGCTACACCTGCTACTGCTTCTACTTCTTCTGTTTCTTCTGCTTCTCCTTCTAGTTTTGATTCTCTTTCTGCTTCTGCTTCTCCTTCTGCGTCTCATTCTGCTTCTCCAGATTCTGCTTCTTCTGCTTCTCCTGCTTCTCCTTCTGCTTCAGGTTCTGCTTCGGCTTCTTCGCATTCTTATGCTTCTGCTTCTCCTGCTTCTGCTTCTTCTGCTTTCCCTCCTTCTCTTTCTGCTTCTCCTTCTCTTTCTGCTTCTCCTTCTGCTTCTGCTTCTTGTCCTTCTCCTGTTCCTTCTGCTTCTGCTTTTCCAGCTTCTGCTGCTTCTGCTTGTCCTTCTGCTTCAGGTTCTCCTTCTGCTTCTTGGGCTTCTTCTGTTTCTTCTGCTTCTGCTTCTCCTGCTACTGCTTCTTGTGCTTCTTCTGCTTCTCTTTCTGCTTCTCCTTCTGCTTCTGCTTCTCCTTCTGCTCCTTCTCTTTCTTCTGTTTCTTCTTCTTCTGCTTCTCCCGCTTCTGCTTCTTCTGCTTCTCCTGCTTGTCCTTCTCCTTCTGCTTCTCCTTCTCCTTCTTCTCCTTCTCTTTCTGATTCTGCTTCTGCTTCTTCTGATTCTCCAACTTCTCCTTCTTCTTCTCCTTCTGTTTCTGCTTCGCTTTCTGCTTCTGCATCTCCTTCTGCTTCACCTTCTGCTGCTCTTTCTCCTTCTTCTGTTTCTCCCTCTGCTTCTGCTTCTTATGCTTCTTCTTTATCTTCTGCTTCTACTTCTCCTGCTTCTGCTTCTTATGCTTCTACTGCTTCTTCTTCTGCTTCTGCTTCTTCTGCTTCTACTTCTCTTTGTGCTTCTGCTTCTCCTGCTTGTTTTTCTGCTTCTTCTGCTGCTTCTCCTTCTGCTGCTTCTTCTACTTCTCCTTCTCCTTCTCCTTCTCTTTTTGCTTCGCCTTCTGCTTCTGCTTCTTCTGTTTCTCCTGCCTGAATTTCTCATTCTACTTCTTCTGCTACTTCTCCTTCTGCTTCTGCTTCTACTTCTGATTCTGATTCTGCTTCTTCTGCTTCTTCTCTTTCGGCTTCTCCTGCTTCTGCTTCTTCTGCTTCTCCTGCTTCTCTTTCTGCTTTTCATTCCGCTTCTGCTTCTCCTTCTGCGTCTGCTTCTCCTCCTTCTCCTTCTCCTACTTCTGCTTCTCCTTCAGCTTCTGATTCATCTGCTTCTCCTTCTGCATCTCCTTCTGCTTGTGCTTGTCCTTATGCTTCTTCTTCTGCCTCTGCTTCTCCTTCTCCTTCTTTTGCTTCTCCTTTTGCTTCTGCTTCTTCTGCTTTTCCTGCTTCTCCTTCTGCTTCTGCTTCTTCTGCTTTTCCTTCTGCATCTTCTTCTGCTTCTGCTTCTCCTTCTCCTTCTTCTGCTTCTCCTTCTGATTCTCCTTCTGCTTCTTCTTCTTCTGCTTTACCTGCTTCTATTTCTGCTTCTCCTTCTATTTCTCCTTCTGTTTCTCCTTCTCCTTCTTGTTCTTCTGCTTTTCCTTCTGCTTCTGCTACAACTGCTACAGCTTCTACTTCTTCTGTTTCTTCTGCTTCTCCTTCTGCTTTTGATTCTCTTTCTGCTTCTGCTTCTCCTTCTGCTTCTCATTCTGCTTCTAAAGATTCTGCTTCTTCTGCTTCTCCTGCTTCTCCTTCTGCTTCAGGTTCTGCTTCTGCTTCTTCGGCTTCTTCTGCTTCTGCTTCTCTTGCTGCTTCTTCTTCTGCTTCTCCTGCTTCTCTTTCTGCTTTTCCTTCTGTTTCTGCTTCTCCTTCTCCTTCTGCTCCTTCTCTTTCTTCTGTTTCTTCTTCTTCTTCTTCTTCTTCTTCTTCTTCTTCTTCTTCTTCTTCTTCTTCTTCTTCTTCTTCTTCTTCTTCTTCTTCTTCTTCTGCTTCTGCTTCTGCTTCTCCCGCTTCTGCTTCTCCTGCTTCTCCTGCTTGTCCTTCTCCTTCTGCTTCTCCTTCTCCTTCTTCTCCTTCTCTTTCTGATTCTGCTTCTGCTTCTTCTGATTCTCCAACTTCTCCTTCTTCTTCTCCTTCTGTTTCTGCTTCGCTTTCTGCTTCTGCATCTCCTTCTGCTTCACCTTCTGCTGCTCTTTCTCCTTCTTCTGTTTCTCCCTCTGCTTCTGCTTCTTATGCTTCTTCTTTATCTTCTGCTTCTACTTCTCCTGCTTCTGCTTCTTATGCTTCTACTGCTTCTTCTTCTGCTTCTTCTGCTTCTACTTCTCTTTCTGCTTCTGCTTCTCCTGCTTGTTTTTCTGCTTCATCTGCTGCTTTTTCTACTTCTCCTTCTGCTTCTCTTTTTGCTTCTCCATCTGCTTCTGCTTCTTCTGTTTCTCGTGCCTGAATTTCTGGTTCTACTTCTTCTGCTGCTTCTCCTTCTGCTTCTGCTTCTCCTTCTGCTTCTCTTTCTGCTTCTTCTCTTTCGGCTTCTCCTGCTTCTGCTTCTTGTCCTCCTCCTGCTTCTCTTTCTGATTCTCATTCTGCTTCTGCTTCTCCTTCTGCTTCTGCTTCTCCTCCTTCTCCTTCTCCTACTTCTGCTTCTCTTTCAGCTTCTGCTTCTTCTGCTTCTCCTGCTTCTCCTTCTGCATCTCCTTCTGCTTGTACTTGTCCTTATGCTTCTTCTTCTGCCTCTGCTTCTCCTTCTCCTTCTTTTGCTTCACCTTTTGCTTCTGTTTCTTCTGCTTTTCCTGCTTCTCCTTCTGCTTCTGCTTCTTCTGCTTCTCCTTCTGCATCTTCTTCTGCTTCTGCTTCTCCTTCTCCATATCCTTCTTCTCCCTCTGATTCTCCTTCTGCTTCTTCTTCTTCTGCTTTACCTGCTTCTCTTTCTGCTTCTCCTTCTGCTTCTCCTTCTGTTTCTCCTTCTCCTTCTTGTTCTTCTGCTTTTCCTACTGATTCTGCTACAACTGCCTCTGCTTCTACTTCTTCTGTTTCTTCTGCTTCTCCTTCTGCTTTTGATTCTCTTTCTGCTTCTGCTTCTCCTTCTGCTTCTCCTTCTGCTTCTAAAGATTCTGCTTCTTCTGCTTCTCCTGCTTCTCCTTCTGCTTCAGGTACTGCTTCTGCTTCTTCGGATTCTTATGCTTCTGCTTCTCCTGCTTCTGCTTCTTCTGCTTCCCCTCCTTCTCTTTCTGCTTCTACTTCTGCTTCTGCTTCTTGTCCTTCTTCTGTTTCTTCTGCTTGTTCTTATCCTGTTTCTGCATTTCCTGCTTCTCCTTCTGCTGCTCTTTCTGTTTCTCCTGCCGCTTTTCCTTCTACTGCTCCTTCTTCTGCTTCTCTTTCTGCTTCTACTCCTGTTTCTCCTTCTCCTTGTAGTTCTTCTACTTTTGCTTCTGCTTCTCCTTCTGCTTCTGTATCTTCTGTTTCTTCTACTACTGCCTCTGCTTCTTCTGTTTTTTCTGCTTCTCCTTCTGCTTTTGCTTCTCTTTCTGCTTCTTCTTCTCCTTCTGCTTCTCCAGATACTGCTTCTTCTGCTTCTCCTGCTTCTCATCTGCTTCAGGTTCTGCTTTTGCTTTTTCGGCTTCTTCTGCTTCTGCTTCTCCTGCTGCTGCTTCTTCTGCTTCTCCTGCTTCTCTTTCTGCTTTTCCTTCTGTTTCTGCTTCTCCTTTTGCTTCTGCTTCTTCCCCTTCTTCTGTTTCTTCTGCTTCGGCTTCTCCAGCTTCTGCTTCTCCTGCTTCTCGTTCTGCTTCTCTTTCTGCTTCTCTTTCTCCTTCTCCTTCTTCTGCATTTTCTTCTGCTTCTGCTTCTGCTTCTCCTTCTGCTTCTGCTTCAATTTCTCCTTCTGCTTCTCATTCTGCCTCTGCGCCTTCTGTTTCTTCTGCTTCTCCTGCTTCTTCTTCTCCTGCTACTCCTACTTCTCGTGCTGCTTCTCCTTCTGCGTCTCTTTCTGGTTCTGCTTATCCTTTTGCTTCTCCTACTCCTAATCCTTCTCTTTCGCCTTCTCCCTCTTCTTCTTCTGCTTCTCCTGGTGCTTCTGCTTCTGTTTGTTCTACTATTTCTGTTTCTTCTGCTTCTGCTTCACATTGTGCTTCTTCTGTTTCTCCTTCTGCTTCAGATTCTGCTTCTGCTTCTTCGGCTTCTCCTGTTTCTTCTGCTTCTTCTTCTCCTGCTTCTTCAGCTTCTCCTGCTTCTCTTTCTGCTTCTCCTTCTCCTTCTGCTTTTCCTTCTGCTTCTGCTTCTGCTCTTCTCCTTCTTCTGTTTCTTTTGCTTCTCTTTCTTCTTCTTCTTGTTCTTCTGTTTCTTCTGATTCTACTTCTGCTTCTCCTTCTTCTACTTCTCTTTCTGTTTCTACTTCTGCTTCTTCTGATTCTCCTGCTTCTCCGTTTGTTCTCCTTCTGTTTCTGCTTCTCTTTCTGCTTCTGCTTCTCCTTCTGCTGCTCCTTCTCCTTCTCCTTCTTCTGCTTCTCCCACTGCTTCTGCTTCTGCTTCTTTTGCTTATTCTATTTCTTCTGCTTCTCCTGCATCTACTGCTTCTCCTTCTGCTTCTCCAGATTCTGTTTCTTCTGCTTCTACTGCTTCTCCTTCTGCTTCAGGTTCTGCTTCTGCTTCTTCGGCTTCTTCTGCTTCTGCTTCTCCTGCTGCTGCTTCTTCTGCTTCTCCTGCTACTCTTTCTGCTTTTCCTTCTGTTTCTGCTTCTCCTTCTGCTTCTGCTTCTTATCCTTCTTCTGTTTTTTCTGTTTCTGCTTCTCCTGCTTCTCGTTCTGCTTCTTTTTCTGCTTCTCCTTCTCCTTCTTCTGCTTCTCCTTCTGAT
>NW_012295197.1:0-3108 GCF_000151885.1 Dipodomys ordii
GCGGGACACAGCGGGACAGAGTGGGACACAGAAGGGATAAAGCGTGTAGACACAGCGGGGGACAGAGCGGGAGACAGCGGGGGACACAGCGAGGACACAGCGGGACACAGTGGGACACAGTGTGGACACAAAGGGGACTCAGCGGGGGAAACAGCGGGGGAAAAAGCGGGACACCATGGGACACAGTGTGACACAGCAGGACACAGAGGGAACACTGCGTCGACACAGCGGGACAAAGCCGGGGACACAGCGGGACACAGCGGGACACAGCGGGGGACACAGCGGGGGACAGTGGAGACAAAGAGAGGACACAGCGGGACACAGCAGTGACACAGCTGGACACAATGGAGTACACAGCGGGACACAGCGGGCACAAAGCGGGGACAAAGTGGGACACAAATGGACACAGCGGGACATAGCGGGGGACACAGCGGGACACAGAGGGGGACACAGCGGGGGACACAGCGGGACACAGCGAGGAACAGCGTAGATACAGCGGGGACACAGCGTTACACAGCGTGGTACACAGCTGTGGACACAACAGGACACAGTGTGGGCACAGCGGGACACAGCGGGACACAGTGGGACACAGCGGGGACAAAGCGTGAGACACAGCGGGGGACAGAGTGGGAGACAGCAGGGGACACAGCGGGGACTCAGCGGGGTCACAGCGGGATACAGTGGGACACAGAGTGACACAGCGGGACACAGCAGAGGACACAGCGGGACACAGCGGAGGACAGAGCGACGACACAACAGGACACAGCGGGGACACAGGGGGACTCAGCAGGGTTACAGCGGGACACAACGGGACACAGCAGGACACAGCGTGACACAGCTGGGACACAGCAGGGACACAGCAGGGACACAGCGGGGGACACAGCGGGACAAAACGGGACACAGCGGGGGACACAGTAGGACAGAGCAGGGGACACAGTGGGGGACAGAGGGGGACACCACGAATAACAGAGCAAGGACGCAGTGGGACCCAGCGGGACACAGCCTCGATACAGCGGGATTCACAGCGTTACACAGCGGGTTACACAGCTGGGGACACAAAGGGACACAGTGGTGGACACAGCGGGACACAGCAGGACAGAGTGGGACACAGACGGGATAACGCGTGAGACACAGTGGGAGACAGAGCGGGAGACAACGGGGGGACACAGCGAGGACACAGAGGGACACAGCGGGGACACAGCGGGGACTCAGCTGGGGACACAGCGGGGGACAAAGCGGGACACCACTGACACAGCGGGACACAGCGAGAAACAGCGGTGACCCTGCGGGGACATAGCGGGACACAGCGGGACAGAGTGGGGGACACAGCGGGACACAGCGGGGGACAGAGCGTGAGACACAGCGAGACACATCAGAGACAAAGCTATACACAGCGGGGTACATAGAGGGACACAGCGGGGAAACAGCGGGGGACACAGCGGGACACAGCGGGGAACACAGCGAGGACACAGTGGGACACAGCGGGACACAGCGTCGATACAGCGAGGACACAGTGGGACACAGCGGGGTACACAGCTGGGGACACAACAGGACACAGTGGGGGACACATTGAGGACACAGCAGGACACAGCGGGGGACACAGCAGTACACAGCGGGACACAGCAGTGACACAGCTAGACACAGCGGGGTACACAGCGGGACACACTGGGCACACAGCGGGGACACAGCGGAGAAAGAGCGGGACACAGCGCGACACAGCCGGTCACAGCGGGGTACACAGCGGGACACACGGGGAACACAGTGTGTACACAGCGGGACACAGCAGGGGACACAGGGGGGACACAGCGGGACACAGCAGGACACAGAGGGGGACACAGTGGGACAGAGCAGAGGACACAGCAGGAAACACAGCGGGACACAGCGGGGGAAACAGGGGAGACACAGTGGGACACAGCAGGGGACACAGCGCGGACACATTGGGACACAGCGGGGACACAGCGGGACTCAGATGGGGACACAGCAGTACACAACGGGACACAGCAGGACACAGCGGGGGACACAGAGGGGTAAACAGCGGGACACAGCAGGGAACACTGCGAGGACACAGCGGGACCAAGCGGGACACAGCGTCGATACAGCGGGGACACATCGGGACACAGCGGGGTACACAGCTGGAGACCCAGCGGGACACAGCGGGACACAGCAGGACCCAGCGGGGAAACAGCGGGGACACAGTGGGACACAGCAAGGACACAGCGGGACACAGCGCGACACTGCGGGGCACAGCGGGGGACACAGCGGGACACAGCGGGGGACATTGGGAGGACACAGCGGAACACAGCATGGGACAAAGTGAGGACACAGCGGGACACAGCGAGACACAGCAGACACAGCGTGAAACAGCGGTGAACCTGCAGGGACACAGCAGGGACACAGCGGGGGTGACAGCGGGACCCAGCGGGACCCAGCGGGGGACACAGCAGGACACAGCGGGGACAAAGCGGGACACAGCGGGGGACACAGCAGGGACAAAGCGTGACTCAGTGGGGGACACAGCGAGGACACAGCGGGACACAGCGGTGACACAGCGGGACTCAGCTGGGGACACTGCGGGACACATCGGGACACAGCGGGGACACAGCAGGGACACAGCGGGGGACACAGCAAGACACAGCCGGACACAGCCGGGGACACAGAGGGACACAGTGAGAGACACAGCGGGACACAGTGTGGAACACAGAGAGTACACAGCGGGACCCAGCGGGACACAGCGTCGATACAGCGGGGACACAGCATGACATAGCAGGGTACATAGCTGTGGACACAACGGGACACAGTGGGGGACATAGCGGGACACAGCGGGAGACACAGCGGTGACACAGCGGGACTCAGCTGGGGACACTGCGGGACACATCGGGACAAAGCGGGGACTCAGCGGGGGACACAGCAGGGGACAAACGGGACACCACGGAATACAGCGGGATACAGCGGGACACAGGGGGGACACAGCAGGACACAGCGGGACACAGAGGGGGACACAGCGGGACACAGCGGGGGACAGAGCAGGGGACAAAGCGGGACACCACGGGTCACAGTGTGTCACATCGGGACACAGCGGCGACACTGCGGGGACACAGCGGACAAAAT
>NW_012295198.1:0-2184 GCF_000151885.1 Dipodomys ordii
CAGCTTGGGACACAGCGGGAACACAGCAGGACACAGCGGGGGACACAGCGAGGACACAGCGGGACACAGCGGGACACAGCGTGGGACAAAGCGGGAGACAGCCGGGTACACAGCGAGGACACACCGGGACACAGCGGCGATACATAGAGGACTCAGCGGGGGACACAGTGGGGGACAGAGCGGGACACAGCGGGACACTGCGGGGCAAACCGGGGGACACAGCGGGACACAGCGGGGGACCCAGCGGGACACAGCGGGACACAGCGGGACACTGCGGGGCACAGCGGGGGATACAGCGGGACACAGCGGGGGACACAGGGAGGACACAGCTTCACACAGCATGGGACAAAGCGAGGACACAGCGGGACACAGCGATACACAGCGGGACACAGCGGGGACCCAGCAGTGGACACAGCGGGACACAGCGGGGGACAAAGCGGGACACCACGGAACACAGCAGGACACAGCGTGAAACAGCGGTGAACCTGCGGGGACACAGCGGGACACAGTGGGGGACACAGCGGGACCCAGCGGGACACATCTGGGGACACAGCGGGACACAGCGGGGACACAGCGGGACACAGTGGGACACAGTAGGACACAGCGTGGGACAAAGCGGGAGACAGCAGAGGACACAGCGAGGACACAGCTGGACACAGCGGGGACACAGAGGGGACTCAGCAGGGGACATAGAGGGAAAAAAGCGGGACACCACGGGACACAGTAGGACACAGCGGGACACAGCGGGGACACTGTGGGACACAGCTGGGGGACACAGCGGTGGAGAGCGGGGGACAGAGAATGGACACAGGAGGACACAAAGGGGACACAGCTGGACACAGAAGGGTACACAGCGGGACACAGCGGACACACAGCGGGGACAGAGCTGGACAAAGAGGGACACAGAAGGGACAGAGCGTGACACAGGTGGACACTGAGGGAGACAGAGCGAGGACACATCGGACACAGCGAAACACAGCATGACACAGTGGGGATACAGCAGGGGACACAGCGGGACACAGTGGTGGACACAGCGGGACACAGCGGGGTACACAGCAGGGACAAAGAAGGACACAGAGGGGGACACAGCGAGGACACAGCGGGACACAGCGGTGACACAGCGGGACACAGCTGGGGACACTGTGGGACACAGCGGGACACAGAGGGACACAGCAAGGACACAGCGGTGGACAGTGGGGTACACAGCGGGACACAGCACGGCACAACGGGACACATCGGTGGACACAGCGAGGACACAGCAGGACACAGCGGGGACACTGCGGGAACATAGCGGGACACAGCGGGTACAGAGCGGGACACAGCGGGGTCACAGAGTGGTACACAGCGGGACACATCGGGAAACAAAGCGAGGTCACAGCGGCGGACAAAGCGGGACAACACGGAACACAGTGTGACACAGCGGGACACAGCGGGACACAGCGGGGGAAACAGCGGGGAACAGCAGAGGACAGAGAGGGGACACAGCGGGACACACCGGGTACACTGCTGGACACAGCGGGGTACACAGAGGGACACAGCGGGCACACAGCGGGGACACAGCGGGACACAACGGGACACAGCGGGGACACAGTGGGACACAGTTGGACAAAGCGGCAGACACAGCGGGACACAGCAGGCACACAGCGGGGACACAGCGGGACACAGCGGGACACAGCCGGGACAGAGCGGGACACAGCCGGACACAGCGGGACACAGCAGGGGACACAGCGGGACACAGTTGGGGACCCAGTGAGGACACAGCGGGACACAGCAGGGGACACAGCGAGGACACAGCGGGGGACACAGCGGGGGACACAGCGGGACACAGCAGGAAACACAGCGAGGACACAGTGGGACACAGCGTCGATACAGCGGGGACACAGCGTTACACAGCGTGGTACACAGCTTTGGACACAACGGGACACAGTGGGGGCACAGCCGGACACAGCGGGACACAGTGGGACACAGCAGGGACAAAGCGTGAGACACAGCGGGGGACAGAGAGGGAGAAAGCAGGGGACACAGCGAGGACACAGCGGGACACAGCGGTGACACAACGGGGACTCAGCGGGGGACACAGCGGGACACAGCGGGGGACACAGTGGGACACAGCGGGGGACACTGCGGGACACAGTGTGGGACAGACCGTGGGACACAACGAGACACATCGGGTACAAAGCTGGA
>NW_012295199.1:0-3091 GCF_000151885.1 Dipodomys ordii
TGTGTTCCGTGGTGTCCCGCATTGTCCCCCGCTGTGTCCCGCTGTTGTCCACTGCTGGGTCCCCGCTGTGTCCCGCTGTGTCTCGCTCTGTCCCGCTGTGTCCTCGCTTTGTCCCATGCTGTGTTAAGCTGTGTCCTCCCTGTGACCCCCGCTGTGTCCCGCTGTGTCTCCCAAGTGCCCCGCAGTGTCCCGCTGTGTCCCGCTGTGTCCCGCTGGGTCCCCCACTCTGTCCCGCTGTGTCCCCCGCTGTGCATCGCAGTGTCCCGGTGTGTCCCGCTCTGTCCCCCACTGTGTCCCCCGCTGAGTCCTCTATGTGTCGCCGCTGTGTCCCGCTTTGTCCTCGCTGTGTCCCCTGCTGTCTCCCGCTTTGTCCCACGCTGTGTCCCACTGTGTCCCGCTGTGTCCTCGCTGTGTCCCCTGCTGTGTCCTGCTGTGTTCCCGCAGTGTCCCAAGCTGTGTCCCGCTGTGTCCCGCTGTGTGCCCCGCTGTGTCCCACTATGTTCCCGCCGTGTCCCTGCTGTGTCCCCGCTGTGTCCTCGCTGTGTTCCCCGCTGTGTCCCGCTGTGTCCCCCGCTGTGTCTCGCTGTGTCTACTGCTGTGTCCCCACTGTGTCCCGCTGTGTCTCGCTGTGTCCCGCTGTGTCCTCGCTGTTTCCCACGCTGTGTTCTGCTGTGTCCTCGCTGTGTCCCCCGCTGTGTCCCGTTGTGTCCCCAGCTGTGTACCCCACTGTGTCCCGCTGTGTCCCCGCTGTATCGACGCTGTGTCCCGCTGGGTCCCGCTGTGTCCTCCCTGTGTTCCCCACTGTGTCCTGCTACCTACCCCTCTGTGTCCCTCGCTTTGACCCGCTGTGTCCCGCTGTGTACTGCTGTGTCCCCCGCTGTGTCCCGCTGTGTCCCCGCTGTGTCCCAATGTGTCCACGCTGTGTCCCACGCTGGGTCCTGCTGGGTCCCCCCTGTTTCCCCCGCTGTGTCCCGCTGTGTCCGGCTGTGTCCCCCGCTGTGTCCCCCGCTGTGTCCCCCGCAGTGTCAGCGCTTTGTCCCGCTGTGTCCTCACTGTGTCCCCCGCTGTCTCCCGCTCTGTACCCCGCTGTGTCTCAAGCTTTGTCCCCGCTGTGTCCCACTGTGTCCCGCTGTGTCCCGCTGTGTCCCCCACTGTGTCCCGTTGTTTCAACAGCTGTGTACCCCGCTGTGTCCTGCTGTGTCCCCGCTGTATCGTCGCTGTGTCCCGCTGGGTCCTGCTGTGTCTCTCTCTGTTACCCACTGTGTCCCGCTGTGTCTCCCGCTGTGTCCCTCGCTGTGTCCCCCGCTGTGTCCCGATGTGTCCCGTTGTGTCCCCCGCTGTGTCCTTGCTGTGTCCCCGCTGTGTCCCGCTGGGTCCCACAGTGTCCCCCGCTGAGTCCGGTTGTGTCACCGCTGTGTCCCGCTGTGTCCCCGCTCTATCGACGCTGTGTCCCGCTGGGTCCCGCTGTGTCCTCTCTTTGTTCCCCGCTGTGTCCCGCTGTGTCCCCCGCTGTGTCTCTCGCTGTGTCCCGCTGTGTCCCCGGCTGTGTCCGGCTGTGTCCTCACTCTGTCTCCTTCAGTGTACATCTGTGTCACGCTCTGTCCCTTCTGTGTCCCTCTGTGTCCAGCTCTGTCCCCGCTGTGTGTCTGCTGTGTCCCGCTGTTTACCCTTCTGTGTCCAGCTGTGTCCCCTCTGTGTCCCACTGTGTCCCTTCTCTGTCCCCCGCTGTCCACCGCTGTGTCCCCCGGCTGTGTCCCGCAGTGTCCCCGCTGTGTCCCGCTGTGTCCTACTGTGTCCCGTGGTGTCCCGCTTTTTTCCCTCTATATCCCCTGCTGAGTCCCCTCTGTGTCCCCGCTGTGTCCAGCCTGTGTCCTCGCTGTGTCCTCCGCTGTCTCCTGCTTTGTCCCACGCTGTGTCCTACTGTGTCCTAATGTGTCCCTGCAGTGTCCCCCGCTGTGTCCCGCTGTGTCCCGCTGTGTCCCCCGCTGTGTCCTGCTGGGTCCCGCTGGGTCCCCGCTGTGTCCCCGCTGTGTCCCATGTGTCCCCCGCTGTGTCCCACTGTGTCCCCCGCTGTGTCCCGCTGTGTCCACTGCTGTGACCCTGTTGTGCCTTGCTGTGTCCCGCTGTGTCCCCCATTCTCCCCTGCTGTGTCCTTGCTGTGTCCCTCTGTGTCCCGCTGTGTCCCCCAGTGTCCCCAGCTGTGTCTCGCTGTGTCACCGCTGTGTCCCGCTGTGTCCTCGCTGTGTCCCCTGTTGTGTCCTTCTTTGTCCCTGCTGTGTCCCCCGCTGTGTCCCACTGTGTCCCCCACTGTGTCCCGCTGTGTCCCCTGCTGTGTCCCCACTGTGTCACGCTGTGTTTCGCTGTGTCTGGCTGTGTCCTGGCTGTGTCCTCGCTCTGTCTCCCTCAGTGTCCAGCTGTGTCCTCCCTGTGTCCCCTCTGTGTCCCACTGAGTCCCCTGCTGTGTCCCGCTGTGTCCCGCTGTGTCACGCTCTGTCCCATCTGTGTCCCGCTGTGTCCAGCTCTGTCCCTGTTGTGTGTCCGCTGTGCCCCGCTGTGTACCCTTCTGTGTCCAGCTGTGTCCCCTCTGTGTCCCACTGTGTCCCTTCTCTTTCCCCCGCTGTCCACCGCTGTGTCCCCAGGCTGTGTCCCGCAGTGTCCCCGCTGTGTCCCGCTGTGTCTTACTGTGTCCTGTGGTGTCCCACTTTTTCCCCTCTATGTCCCCTGCTGAGTCCCCTCTGTGTCCCCGCTGTGTCCAGCTGTGTCCTCGATGTGTCCTCCGCTGTCTCCCGCTTTGTCCCACGCTGTGTCCTACTGTGTCCCTGCTGTGTCCGGCTGTGTCCCCCGCTGTGTCCCGCTTTGTCCCGTTGTGTCCCCCGCTCTGTCCTGCTGGGTCCTGCGGTGTCCCTGCTGTGTCCCTGCTGTGTCCGGCTGTGTCCCCCGCTGTGTCCCGCTGGGTCCCGCTGTGTCCCCCGCTGTGTACCGCTGTGTCCCCGCAGGTTCACCGCTGTTTCACGCTGTGTCTGCTGTGTTCCGTTGTGTCCCGCTTTGTCCCCCGCAAAGTCCCGCTGTGTCCACTGCTGGGTCCCCGCTG
>NW_012295200.1:0-2200 GCF_000151885.1 Dipodomys ordii
AGTGTCCCCCGCTGAGTCCGGTTGTTTCACCGCTGTGTCCCGCTGTGTCCCCACTCTATCGACGCTGTGTCCCGCTGGGTCCCGCTGTGTCCTCTCTTTGTTCCCCGCTGTGTCCCGCTGTGTCCCCCGCTGTGTCTCTCGCTGTGTCCTGCTGTGTCCCCGGCTGTGTCCGGCTGTGTCCCGCTGTGTCCCCCGCTGTGTCCTTTCTGTGTCCTCGCTGTGTCCCCCGCTGTGTCCCGCTTTGTGCCTGCTGTGTACCCCGCTGTATCCCTCTGTGTCCCCCGCTGTGTCCCGCTGTGTCCCCTGCTGTGTCCCCACTGTGTCACGCTGTGTTTCGCTGTGTACGGCTTTGTCCTCGCTCTGTCTCCCTTAGTGTCCAGCTGTGTCTTCCCTGTGTCCCCCGCTGTGTCCCGCTGAGTCCCCTGCTGTGTCCCGCTGTGTCCCGCTGTGTCACGCTCTGTCCCCTCTGTGTCCCTCTGTGTCCAGCTCTGTCCATGTTGTGAGTCCGCTGTGCCCCGCTGTGTCCTCGCTGTGTCCCCTGCTATCTCCCGCTTTTTCCCACGCTGTGTCCTGCTGTGTCCCGCTGTGTCCCAAGCTGTGTCCCGCTCTGTCCCGCTGTGTGCCCCGCTGTGTCCTGCTGGGTGCCGCTGTGTCCCCGCTGTGTCCCCGTGGGTCCTCGCTGTGTCCCCGCTGTGTCCTCTGCTCCGTCCCACTTTGTCCCCCTCTGTGTCCTGCTTTGTCCCGCTGTGTCCCCCCTGTGTCCCCCGCTGTGTCCTGCTGTGTCGTCGCTGTGTCCCCAGCTGTGTCCTGCTGTGTCCACACTGTGTTCCCCGTGTGTCCCGCTGTGTACCCCGCTGTGTCCCGCTGTGTCATGCTGTGTCCCGCTCTTTCTCCACTGTGTCCCGGTGTGTCCCGCTGTGTCCCTGCTGTGTGCCCGGTGTGTCCTGCTGTGTACCCCGCTTTGTCTAGCTGTGTCACTGCTGTGTCCCGCTGTGTACTGCTTTGTCCCCCACTGAGTCCCGCTGTGTCCCCGCTGTGTCCCAATGTGTCCTCGCTGTATCCCCCCCTGTGTACCGCTGTGTCCCCCCTGTGTCCCCCGCTGTGTCCCGATGAGTTCCTCTGTGTCCCCTGCTGTGTCCCCCGCTCTGTCCCACTGTGTCCCCCTCTGTGTCCCGCTGTGTCCCTCTGTGTACTGCAGTGTCCCCCGCTGAGTCCCGCTGTGTCCCCGCTGTTTCCCAATGTGTCTTCGCTGTGTCCCCCACTGTGTCCCCCTCTGTCCCCCGCTGTGTCCCTCTGTGTCCACTGCTGTGTCCACATTGTGTCCCGCTGTTTCCCCCGCTGTGTCCCGCTGTGTCCTTGCTGTGTCCACCATGTGTCCCGCAGTGTACCCCACTGTGTCCCCCGTGTGTCCCGCTGTGTACCCCGCTGTTTGCCGCTGTGTCACGCTTTGTCCTGCTCTTTCCCCACTGTGTCCCTTGTATCCCGGCTGTGTGCCCGCTGTGTTCCACTGTGTAATCTGCTGTGTCTCGCTTTGTACCCGTTGTGTCTCGCTGTGTCCCCCGCTCTGTCCCCCGCTGTGTCCCGCCTTGTCCCCCTCTGTGTCCCGCTGTGTCCTGCTGTGTCCCCCGCTGTGTCCCGCTGTATCCACGCAGTGTCCCGTTTTATCCCACTGTGTCCTGCTGTGTTCCGTGTTGTCCCGTTTGTGCCCCTCAGTGTCCCCCGCTGTGTCCCAACTGTGTCCCCGCTGTGTCCCGCTGTGTCCTCTATGTGTCCCCTGCTGTGTCCTGCTCTGTTCCCCGCTGTGTCGCCCACTTTGCCCAAACTGTGCCCCGCTGTGTCCCGCTGTGTCCCGCTGTGTCCCGCTGTATCCCGCTATGTCCCCCACTATGTCCCGTTGTGTCCCCAGCTGTGTACCCCGCTGTGTCCCGCTGTGTCCCCGCTGTATCGAAGCTATGTCCCGCTGGGTCCCGCTGTGTCCTCTTTGTGTACCCCGCTGTGTCCCACTGTGTCCCCCGCTGTGTCCCTCGCTGGGTTCCGCTGTGTCCCCTGCTGTGTCCCGCTGTATCCTCCCTGTGTCCCCTGCGGTGTCCCGCTGTGTCCCCTGCTGTGTCACTCGCTGTGTCCCTGCTGTGCCCCACTGTGTCCCACTGTGTCCCGCTGTGTCCTGCTGTGTCCCCCGCTGAGTCCCGCTGTGCCCCCG
>NW_012295201.1:0-5291 GCF_000151885.1 Dipodomys ordii
ATCATCCCTCTGTGTCCAGCTCTGTCCCTGTTGTGTGTCCGCTGTGCCCCGCTGTGTACCCTTCTGTGTCCAGCTGTGTCCCCTCTGTGTCCCACTGTTTCCCTTCTCTTTCCCCCGCTGTCCACCGCTGTGTCCCCCGGCTGTGTCCCGCAGTGTCCCCGCTGTGTCCCGCTGTGTCCTACTGTGTCCCGTGGTGTCCCGCTTTTTGCCCTCTATGTCCCCTGCTGAGTCCCCTCTGTGTCTCCGCTGTGTCCAGCTGTGTCCTCGCTGTGTCCTCCGCTGTCTCCCGCTTTGTCCCACGCTGTGTCCTACTGTGTCCCACTGTGTCCCTGCTGTGTCCCCCGCTGTGTCCCGCTGTGTCCCGCTGTGTCCTGCTGGGTCCCGCTGTGTCCCCGCTGTGTCCCTGCTGTGTCCGGCTGTGTCCTGCTGTGTCCCCCGCTGTGTCCTTGCTGTGTCCCCGCTGTGTCCCGCTGTGTCCCGCAGTGTCCCCAGCTGTGTCCCGCTGTGTCACCGCTGTGTCCCGCTTTGTCCTCGCTGTGTCCCCCGCTGTGTCCCCCGCTGTGTCCCGCTTTGTGCCTGCTGTGTACCCCGCTGTGTCCCTCTGTGTCCCCCGCTGTGTCCCGCTGTGTCCCCTGCTGTGTCCCCACTGTGTCACGCTGTGTTTCGCTGTGTCCGGCTGTGTCCTCGCTCTGTCTCCCTCAGTGTCCAGCTGTGTCCTCCCTGTGTCCCCCGCTGTGTCCCGCTGAGTCCCCTGCTGTGTCCCGCTGTGTCACGCTCTGTCCCCTCTGTGTCCCTCTGTGTCCAGCTCTGTCCCTGTTGTGAGTCCGCTGTGCCCCGCTGTGTACCCTTCTGTGTCCAGCTGTGTCCCCTCTGTGTCCCGCTGTGTCCCTTCTCTTTCCCCCGCTGTCCACCGCTGTGTCCCCCGGCTGTGTCCCTCAGTGTCCCCGCTGTGTCCCGCTGTGTCCTACTGTTTTCTGTGGTGTCCCGCTTTTTCCCCTCTATGTCCCCTGCTGAGTCCCCTCTGTGTCCCCGCTGTGTCCAGCTGTGTCCTCGCTGTGTCCTCCGCTGTCTCCCGCTTTGTCCCACGCTGTGTCCTACTGTGTCCCACTGTGTCACTTCTGTGTCCCCCGCTGTGTTCCGATGTGTTCCGCTGTGTCCCCCGCTGTGTCCTGCTGGGTCACGCTGTGTCCCTCCTGTGTCCCGCTGTGTCCCCCGCTGTGTCCCGTTGTGTCCCGCTGTGTCCCCCGCTGTGTCCCGCTGTGTCCCCGCAGGTTCACCGCTGTTTCACGCTGTGTCCTGCTGTGTTCCGTGGTGTCCCGCTTTGTCCCCCGCTGTGTCCCCTCTGTGTCCCCTGTGTCCCCCGCTGTGTCCCACTGTGTCCCCCGCTGTGTCCCACTGTGTCCCCCGCTGTGTCCCGCTGTGTCCACTGCTGTGACCCCGTTGTGCCTTGCTGTGTCCCGCTGTGTCCCGCTGTGTCCCCTGCTTTGTCCCGCTGTGTCAACGCAGTGTTCCCTCTGTGTCCTGCTGTGTCACACTGTGTCCCATGGTGTCCCGCTTTTTCCCCCGCTGTTTCCCCCGCTGAGTCCCCTTTGTGTCCCCATTGTGTCCCGCTGTGTCCCGCTGTGTCCTAGCTGTGTCCCCCGCTGTGTCCCGCTGTATCCCCACTGTGTCCCAAGCTGTGTCCCGCTGTGTCCCGCTGTGTACCCCGCTGTGTCCCGCTATGTCCCGCAGTGTCCCCGCTGTGTCCTGCTGTGTCCCACTGTGTCCTCGCTTTGTCCCCCGCTGTGTCCCGTTGTGTCCCCAGCTGTGTACCCCACTGTGTACCGCTGTGTCCCCGCTGTTTCGATGCGGTGTCTTGCTGTGTCCCACTGTGTCCCCCACTGTGTTCTGCTGTGTCCCCCGCTGTGTCCCGCTGTGTCCCCGAAGGGTCACCGCTGTTTCGCGCTGTGTCCCGCTGTGTTCCGTGGTGTCCCGCTTTGTCCCTTGCTGTGTCCCCATCTGAGTCCCCGCTGTGTCACCGCTGTGTCCCGCTGTGTCCTCGCTGTGTCCCCCGCTGTCTCCCGCTCTGTCCCCCGCTGTGTCTCACGCTTTATCCCGTCTGTGTCCCACTCTGTCCCGCTGTGTCCCGCTGTGTCCACCACTGTGTCCCTTTGTGTCCCCAGCTGTGTAACCCGCTGTGTAAAGCTGTGAATCCCGCTGTATCGAGGCTGTGTCACGCTGGGTCCCGCTGTGTCCTTGCTCTGTTATTCGTGGTGTCCCCCTCTGTCCCCCGCTGTGTCCCCAGCTCTGTCCTACTGTGTCCCCCGCTGTGTCCCGTTGTGTCCTACTGTGTCCTGTGGTGTCCCGCTTTTATCCCACTATGTCCCCTGCTGAGTCCCCTCTGTGTCCCCGCTGTGTCCAGCTGTGTCCTCGCTGTGTCCTCTGCTGTCTCCCGCTTTGTCCTACGCTGTGTCTTACTGTGTCACAATGTGTCCCTGCAGTGTCCCCCGCTGTGTCCTGCTGTGTCCAGCTGTGTCCCCCGCTGTGTCCTGCTGGGTCCTGCTGGGTCCCCGCTGTGTCTCCGCTGTGTCCCACTGTGTCCCCCGCTGTGTCCCCGCTGTGTCCCGCTGTGTCCCCCCCTGTGTCCCGCAATGTACTGCTGTGTCCCCCGCTGTGTCCCGCTGTGTCCCCCGCTGTGTCCTGCTGTGTCCACTGCTGTGACCCCGTTGTGCCTTGCTGTGTCCCACTTTGTCCTCGCTGTGTCCCCCGCTGTGTCCCGCTGTGTCCCCCGCTGTGTCCTTGCTGTGTCCCTCTGTGTCCCGCTGTGTCCCAAAGTGTCCCCAGCTGTGTCCCGCTGTGTCAACGCTGTGTCCCGCTGTGTCCTCGCTATGTTCCCCGCTGTGTCCTTCTTTGTCCCTGCTGTGTACCCCGCTGTGTCCCGCTGTGTCCCCCACTGTGTCCCGCTGTGTCCCCTGCTGTGTCCCCACTGTGTCACGCTTTGTTTCGCTGTGTCCGGCTGTGTCCTCGCTCTGTCTCCCTCAGTGTCCACCTGTGTCACGCTCTGTCCCCTCTGTGTCCCTCTGTGTCCAGCTCTGTCCCCGCTGTGTGTCCGCTGTGTCCCGCTGTGTACCCTTCTGTGTCCAGCTGTGTCCCCTCTGTGTCCCGCTGTGTCCATTCTCTGTCCCCCGCTGTCCACCGCTGTGTCTCCTGGCTGTGTCCCGCAGTGTCCCCGCTGTGTCCTACTGTGTCCCGTGGTGTCCCGCTTTTTTCCCTCTATGTCCCCTGCTGAGTCCCCTCTGTGTCCCCGCTGTGTCCAGCTATGTCCTCGCTGTGTCCTCTGCTGTCTCCCGCTTTGTCCCACGCTGAGCCCTACTGTGTCCCACTGTGTCCCTGCTGTGTCCCCCGCTGTGTCCCGCTGTGTCCCGCTGTGTCCCCCGCTGTGACCTGCTGTGTCCCGCTGTGTCCCCGCTGTGTACCGCTGTGTCCCCAGATGTGTCCCGCTGGGTCCCGCTGTGTCCCTCGCTGTGTCCCGCTGTGTCCCCGCAAGTTCACCGCTGTTTCACGCTGTGTCATGCTGTGTTCCGTGGTATCCTGCTTTGTCCCCCGCTGTGTCCCGCTGTGTCCGCTGCTGGGTCCCCGCTGGGTCCCGCTGTGTCTCGCTGTTTCCCGCTGTGTCCTCACATTTTCCCATGCTGTGTTCCGCTGTGTCCTCCCTGTGTCCCCCGCTGTGTCCCCCGCTGTGTCCGGCTATGTCCTCGCTGTGTCCCACTGTGTCCCCCCTGTTTCCCCGCTGGGTCCTGCTGTGTCCCGCTGTGTCCCGCTGGGTCCCCCGCTTTCTCCCGCTGTGTCCCCGCAGTGTCCCCGCTGTGTCCCGCTGTGTCCCACTGTGTCATGTGGTGTCCCGCTTTGTCCCCCGCTATGTCCACTGTTGAGTCCCCTCTGTGTCCCCGCTGTGTCCCGCTGTGTCCCCCGCTGTGTCCCGCTGTGTCCCCCGCTGTGTCCCTCGCGGTGTCCCCCTCTGTGTCCCGCTGTGTCCCGCTGTGTCATCCGCTGTGTCCTTGTTGTGTCCCTGCTGGGACCCGCTGTGTCACCGCTGTGTCCCGCTGTGTCCCCGCTCTATAGACGCTGTGTCCCGCTGTGTCCCCCGCTGTGTCCCGCTGTGTCCCGCTGTGTCCCCCGCTGTGTCCCGCTGTGTCCCCGCAGGTTCACCGCTGTTTCACGCTGTGTCTTGCTGTGTTCCGTGGTGTCCCGCTTTGTCCCCCGCTGTGTCCCGCTGTGTCCACTGCTGGGTCCCCGCTGGGTCCCGCTGTGTCTCGCTGTGTCCCGCTGTGTCCTCGCTTTGTCCCATGCTGTGTTAAGCTGTGTCCTCACTGTGTCCCCCGCTGTGTCCCGCTGTGTCCCCCGCTGTGCCCCGCAGTGTCCCGCTGTGTCCCGCTGGGTCCCGCTGGGTCCGCCGCTTTGTCCCACTGTGTCCCCCACTGTGCCCCGCAGTGTCCCGCTGTGTCCCGCTCTGTCTCCCACTGTGTCCCCCGCTGAGTCCTCTATGTGTCGCCGCTGTGTCCCGCTGTGTCCTCGCTGTGTCCCCTGCTGTCTCCCGCTTTGTCCCACTGTGTCCCGCTGTGTCCTCGCTGTGTCCCCTGCTGTGTCCTGATATGTTCCCGCTGTGTCCCAAGCTGTGTCCCGCTGTGTCCCGCTGTGTGCCCCGCTGTGTCCCACTATGTTCCCGCAGTGCCCCCCTGTGTCCTCGCTGTGTTCCCCGCTGTGTTCACCTGTGTCCCTCGCTGTGTCTCGCTGTGTCAACTGCTGTGTCCCCACTGTGTCCCGCTGTGTCTCGCTGTGTCCCGCTGTGTCCTCGCTGTTTCCCACGCTGTGTTCTGCTGTGTCCTCGCTGTGTAACCCGCTGTGTCCCGCTGAGTCCCCTGCTGTGTCCCGCTGTGTCACGCTCTGTCCCCTCTGTGTCCCTCTGTGTCCAGCTCTGTCCCTGTTGTGTGTCCGCTGTGCCCCGCTGTGTACCCTTCTGTGTCCAGCTGTGTCCCCTCTGTGTCCCACTGTTTCCCTTCTCTTTCCCCCGCTGTCCACCGCTGTGTCCCCCGGCTGTGTCCCGCAGTGTCCCCGCTGTGTCCCGCTGTGTCCTACTGTGTCCCGTGGTGTCCCGCTTTTTGCCCTCTATGTCCCCTGCTGAGTCCCCTCTGTGTCTCCGCTGTGTCCAGCTGTGTCCTCGCTGTGTCCTCCGCTGTCTCCCGCTTTGTCCCACGCTGATGTCCTACTGTGTCCCACTGTGTCCCTGCTGTGTCCCCCGCTGTGTCCCGTGA